>NC_140987.1:422726085-422782125 GCF_052327205.1 Somniosus microcephalus
CCGCCAGTGTTATACAGCTTCTCTCCTCTCCCAGTAGGAATGGGAGTTTTTGGTTGTCATTCAGATTTCTGAAATCAGGGCATATTTGTGAGAATTTTTGGTAGAAATTCTCCCTGATGCCCTGATATTTTCCACAAGCTGTGAGGAAGTGCATCTCTGTCTCCACCACTCCCTGACTGCAGTGCGAGCATATCCTGTCCTCTCTTGGCAGCCTGGTCTGCCTGTGTCTGCCTTTTTCGATCGCTAGGCTATGTTCGCTAAGTCTGTACCTTGTCAAGGTTCTTCTCAGTTTGTTATCCTTTACCATGGTCAGGTAATCAGCTATGTTGTATTGTCTGTTTAGGGCCAAGCAGCAATTGAGTTTGCTTTGGGTTTTTGTTGTTTCTGCCCAATATGACAGATATTTTTCCTTTTGCTTAGCGACGATTGTGTTGGGTCGAATTCTTTGTGTTACCCTGTCACTGTCCTGGGGCTGGTTATTGTTAGTATTGTTAGTAGTTACTTCACTGAGTCCCAGGACTAGTTGACTGAGGGTATTCTTCTTTATGGTCAGCTCTTGGCATTTCAGGGCGTCGTAGTGATAGCATTGGGGATTGCTCATTTGTAGGTGATTCCAAAATTTGGTGGCTCTTTTTTGGATAGTGATTATTAATGGATATTGGCCTAGTTCCGCCCTGCATGCATTGTTTACTGTTTTCCTTTGAGTCCGGAGGATACTTTTACAGAATTCTGCATGTAGGATCTCAATTGGGTGTTTGTCCCATTTTGCAAATTCTTGTTGAGTTAGCGGTCCCCATACCTCACTGCCATAGAGTGCAATTGGTTCAATTACTGATTTGAAAATTTTGAGCCAAATGCTAATTGGGATTTCTATTTGGATTGATTTTTTGATGGCATAGAAAGCCCTTCTTGCTTTCTCTTTCAGTTCATTCACAGCCAGTTTGAAGTTTCCCGTAGAACTGATTTTTAAGCCCAAGTATGTGTAGTTAGTGGTTTGTTCAATTTTGGTTGTTCCTACTGTGAAATTTATTTTGGGTCCCTGATGTTTGGATCTTTGCTGGAACACAAGGACTTTGGTTTTTTGGGGATTTATTGTCAGGGCCCAAGTCTGGCAGTACGACTCCAGCAGGTCCAGGTTTTGCTGTAGCCCCTCTTTAGTAGGTGACAGCAGAACCAGGTCGTCTGCATAGAGGAGGAATTTAACCTTGGATTCATATAGGGTGAGGCCGGGTGCTGTAGATTGTTCAAGTAGTTTTGCCAATCCATTTATGTAAATATTAAAGAGTGTCGGTGAGATTGGCGAGCCCTGCGTCACCCCCCGCCCCTGTGGGAAGTATTTTGTTTGTTTGTCTCCAATTTTAACTGCACATTTGTTGTTTGTATACATTGATTTAATTACATCATATGTTTTCCCTCCTACCCCACTTTCGATAAGTTTCAGGAATAAACCGTCATGCCAGATGGAGTCGAAAGCCTTCTGGAAATCTACAAAGCATGCGTAGATTTTGCTTTTGTTATGGTGAACGTGTTTGTCAATTAGGGTCTGTAGGGTGGAGATATGATCGGATGTTCTATAGTTTGGCAGGAATCCAATTTGGCTTTTACTCAAGACATTGTGCTCCTCAAGGAAGTTTATAAGTCTTTTGTTTATGATGCTACAGAATACCTTCCCCAGGTTACTGTTTACACAAATGCCTCGATAGTTGTTTGGGTCGATTTTGTCCCCACTTTTGTATATGGGCGTTATGAGTCCTTTGTTCCAGATATCAGGGAAATAACCGACACTCAGAACCAAGTTGAAGAGTTTTAGGATAGCCAGTTTCATTTTGTTGTCTGTGTGTTTAATCATCTCGTTTAGTATGCCGTCTGTCCCGCAGGCTTTTCCTGGTCGCAGGTCCTTGAGTTTTTCAAGAAGTTCTTTTTCTGTTATTATGGCGTCCAGCGGGTTTTGGTTATCTTTTATGGCCATTTCTAGCTTTTCCAGTTTTTTGCATATTTGGTGTTGCTCTGGTCTTAGTGTGTTTTTCTGGTATAATTTTTCAAAGTGGTTTACCCATGTGTCCCCATTTTGAATGGCCAAATCGTCGTGTTGTTTTTTGTGTAGTGTTTTCAAGTTTTCCCAGAAACAATTGGAATCTATGGATTCCTCCATGGAGCTGAGTGTATTCTTAATATATTGCTCTTTTTTGGTTCTGAGTGTGTTTCTGTATTGTGTTAGTGTCTGACAATAAGTAAGGCGTAGTTCCTCGTTTTCTGGATGTCTGTGTTTTTGGTTTGATATTTTTCTAAGTTTTTTCCTCATGTTATGGCAATCTCGGTCAAACCATTTTTCATAGTTTTTTGTTTTGGGTTTGTTCTTGCGAGCTTTCAAGTTTGCATTTGTTGCCAAATTATCAAAAATATTGTTTAGTTTACTAACTGCCCGGTTTACGCCTTCTTTATTGTGAGTGTATATGTTATCCAGAAAGGTGTCTAAGAGAGCTTGAGTTGATGCATTGCTAATTGTTTTCTGGTATTTTTCCGTGTCGTTTTTGGCCCATCTGTACGATTTTTTGGTGTTGTACAGTTTACTGGGTTGTGTTTCTATGTTGTTTGTTTCTGTCTTTTTGAGGAACATAGTAATTTGACTGTGATCTGACAGTGTTGTTTGTGGTTTGACTGTGAATGCTCTGAAAGAGGATGGGTCTAAGTCTGTAATCATATAGTCTACTGTGCTGCAGCCAAGAGGTGAGCAATAGGTCGATCTTCCTAGGAGGTCTCCTATGAACCTACCATTGACAATGTACAGACCCAGGTTTCGACAGAGCTGTAGTAGCTGTTTTCCATTGGTATTTGACTGCTTGTCGCAGTTATGCCTGTATGGAAGGGAAGGGATGTCAGTGGTTATTCCCGAAAACGTAATTGTTTCCCTGATTATTGGTGAAGTCTGGTTCTTCGCCCGTTCTTGAATTGAGGTCCCCACAGATCAACACGTTCCCCTGGGCCTGGTATTGGATAATTTCCCCCTCCATGTTGGAGAAGGTGTCCTCTTTAAAGTACGGGGAATCGATTGGAGGGATATAAAGTGCGCAAATGTAAACATCTTGGGTGTTTGAGATAATCTCCCTCTCAAGTTTGAGCCACATATGGTTTTCGCCCTTTTTTATAAATTTGATGTAATTCTTAAGTTCTGTTTTAAACCAGATCAGTATGCCTCCGGAGTCTCTGCCTTGGGTTACACTTGGTAATTTATTGGAGGGGACCACTAGCTCAGTGTACCCTTGGGGACAGCCAGTGTGTCCTTTTCCTTTATACCAAGTTTCCTGTAAAATGATAATATCTAGGTCTTTAGTTTCATCTATGAACTCTGGGGTCCTACTTTTCACTTCTCGCAGTGAAGAGCGTAGACCTTGGATATTCCAGGTCGAAATATATAAGGATTTCATGTTAAGTTTGATCTTTTACTATGATAGGTTAAAGAGTGGTACGTGTTTGTCGTGTCTAAGTGTGGGAAAAAAAAGATCACATCAGTTGTCTACAAAAGTTAATACAATTTGGTTACAGTTCTTTCTATTAATTAGTCCTTGATCCATAAGGCGGAAGTAGATGCTGCTGCACATCTGCTTATTGTCTCTTAATGGATTGTTTCTGTCTGAGGTATTGCGTACGTCCTGTGCATCTCTCCCTCTGTCTGGCTGGGAGCAGTCCTATTCCCCTGTGGGACAGGAGTGGTGCAGGTCTGATGTTGTTTTGCATGGGGATCCTCTCTGGTCTCGGTTGGTGTGTTGGTGGTCCTTGTAGTGTTCCTGATATGTACCCCGCTGATCTCTGGTGGTCGGGGGGGGGTCCTCTTGGAGTCTGGGTATGGACCCGGTTAAAAGCGACGTCCTTCAGGGCTTTAGCAAAGATCGATATTCTTTGCCTTTGGATGTGGACGTGGTCGTAAAGACATTCCTCATCGAGGGTGGGGTGTTGGGCCAGGTGTACGTTGTGGTTTGATTCGCAGTCTCTTGCTATGCTGGCATTTATCTCATGAATTGTGTTGTTGTTGAAGTCTGTTCTCGGCAATATTGTGGAAACAGTGATTCTAGTGTTTGGAAATGTACTGCTTGCTTTCCTAATCATTGCTCTGAGTGATGTTGCTACTTCTTTCTGTTGGGTCTTTAGGTCATTTGTGCCCGTGTATATTATTATGTGTTGGGGGGAGCCTAATCTGGCTTTGGTCAGCCATCCCATGGCTCTGTTTGTTGTTGGGCACCAGATCTTTTCTACTTTACTTCTAGGGAATAGCTTTTTCTCCCATAGAAATTTCCCATTTGAGTCTATGAGTATTACGACGTCAGCCTTGTTTGTGTTTACTGTCTGGTGGCTTTCGCTTGGACTCATAGTGTGTGTGCTGGGCTGGGGTGTCTGGTGTGTGCGTACCTCTTGTGAGCGGCCCGCTTGTGGTTCCACGGTGGTGGGGGAAGATTGCGAATCAGTATGCTGGTCGGTCTGTGTGGCACCCCTTGTATTGTGTGTCTGTTGCTTTTGTTCCGTGTGGGAGTGCAGCCGTTCCGTCCGGCTCTGTCTTGTCTTATCTCTAGCCTCTGGTTGCTGGTCTAATGGTGTTATCTCTCCTCTATGGCTCTCTTCTTTTTCCTGCAGCTCTTTCACCTGATTCCTAAGTAGATTCACCTGGTTCTCAAGTAGCTTCAGCTCTCTCTTGTGTCTCTCCCTCTCCTGATTTTGATAGTCATTCATTTTGAGGAAGTCCTCTCTAAGTTTAACCATCTCGATCTCTAATTGATTAAATTTATCTTTTGGTTGTATCTGGCTGTGTGATCCCGGGGTATGTGTCTGGTCGGCCCTGGAAGGCTCACTCACTTCCTGGCTAGGCTGGTCGGCCCTGGAGGGCTCACTCACTTCCTGGCTATGCTGCTCTTCTCTTGGTGAGCTGGGAATGGTAGGGGGACTATGTGTGGCTTCCTCCCTGGTAGTTATGCTGGGGTTTGTCAGTTGTATCGTGTGGCTGTGGTTCCCCGGGGTTAGTGTCTGGTTTGAACTGTGTGGCTCGTTCACCTCCTGACCAGGCAGATTTTCTCCTGGTAAGTTGTCAATGTTGGGGGGAGTGCGGGCCACTCTGGGGCTGTTCCTTCCCCCCTTAGTTAATTTTTTCAGTGTCCTGAAGGCTGTTGCAAATTTGTCGAGGTTGCCTTGCACTAATATTGTTCCGGTATTGTACGCGTTGACCGTCGTAGTTGAACTGTCTCCTGGTGTGTTAATTTTCATTATGGACCCATTTGCGGTATTTTCTAGCTTAACATTGGTATAGTGTGATTTTATTGCTGTGATCCAAGCCACTGGCTGATCTGAGTAGAAAATGAGGTTACTTTTTGTCCCATTGTTGTAACAGTCAGCAAAAAGTGTTTCTGGTTTTTCTCTCATCTGCTCATGCTTGATCGCTTTTATAGCTTTTTTTGCGGTGTTGGGGGGAATCTGGAAGCGGGGCTGTTGTGGATCTTCTGATTCGCTCATTTTTGGTAAAGTATTGTTGATCTTAGAATAAGCTTTTCTGGGGCCCCGGGTTTGGTGTTTCCCTCTCCCTGTTCGCGAACTTTCCCGGTCCCCCTCTCCGACCCCGTGGTCCCTGGGCCTCGGCTTCTGGGTTCACCCTTCTCAGGTCTGGGTCTGTGAGCCGCTGTTTCCCGGTGCCTTCGGGCTGTTCCCCTCCCCCTCAGAGGTCTCTGTGCCTCTGTCTCAGCCTGGCTCCTCGGGCCTTTCCCTGGCTTCAGTCTCCCTCCCTGGGCCCTGTACTCACAGTCTTGGTTTGCTTCTGGAAGCCTTCTGGTTGCTCCCCTTCGCCTCAGAGGTCTCTGGGCCTGGCTCCTCGGGCCTTTCCCGGGCTTTCTATCCCAGCCGCCGCTCGGGCTGTGCCTCGTTCGCCGTTCGGGTGCTGGACTGCGGTCGTCGCTCGGGTGCTGGACTGCGGCCGTCGCTCGGGTGCTGGACTGCGGCCGCCGATCGGGCCGTGTCTCGTTCGCCGCTCGGGCTCCCCGAGTCACCTCGTTCCGGCTGCCGCTGCGTCTCCGTGCGGCCTCCCCGATTCGCCTCGTTTCCCGAAGCGGCCTCCCCGAGTCTCCTCGCTCCGGCAGCCGCTGCGTCTCCGTGCGGCCTTCGCGCCTCGGTTCCCGATGCGGCCGAGTCACCTCGCTTCTGCTGCTGCTGTGGCCCCGTGCGGCCGCTGTTCTTTGGTTTGTATATTTTTTTTTTCCCTTATTTCTTTTTTTTCTTTGGCTTTTTTTTTCTAATTTCCTCTGGGTTTTTTTCCTTTGGTGGTCTTTTCCTTCCTTACTTAATCTAGACTAAACTAAACTTAAACTTAACTAAACAAACTAAACTAACTTAACTAGAACTAAATTTAACTTTAAAACCTTTTAAAACTTGAAATGAACCTTTTTTTCCCCCACTTTAAACACTAAAAATTCAGCAGCCCATCTTCAGCGTGTGTATTCACTCTGTCTGGCTCTCTCTCCCCCTCTCTCTCCTTCCCCCCTTCTCCTTCCCCCCCCCCCCCCTCCCCTTCACAATTCACAATTCAAATCGCTTTATTGGCATGATAAGTTACATCTTATGTTGCCAAAGCATCAAAATACATTTATGGTTGAGCACATAAACGCAGTTCTATTCATACAGTGTATAAACAGGTATATCCCTGAGTGTATAAATATACATTCGCATTGTTTATATATATTCTTTTCTTAGTTTACTGGTTGTCCCTCTGTTCATGGCAAGCTGTAACATAGTGTGCCGCCCGTGTTACACATCTTCTCTCCTCTCCCAGTAGGAATGGGAGTTTTTGGTTGTCATTCAGATTTCTGAATTCAGGGCATATTTGTGAGAATTTTTGGTAGAAATTCTCCCTGATGCCCTGATATTTTCCACAGGCTGTGAGGAAGTGCATCTCTGTCTCCACTACTCCCTGACTGCAGTGAGAGCATATCCTGTCTTCTCTTGGCAGCCTGTGTCTGCCTTTTTCGATCGCTAGGCTATGTTCGCTAAGTCTGTACCTTGTCAAGGTTCTTCTCAGTTTGTTATCCTTTACCATGATCAGGTAATCAGCTATGTTGTATTTTCTGTTTAGGGCCAAGCTCCTTCCCCCCCCTCCTCACCTTCCTTCCCCCTCTCTCTCCTTCCCCCTCTCTCTCCTTCCCCCCCTCTCTCCTTCCCCCCCCCTCTCCTTCCCCCCTTCTCCCCTTCCCCCCCCTCTCTCCTTCCCCCCCTCTCTCCTTCCCCCCCTCTCTCCTTCCCCCCCTCTCTCCTTCCCCCCCTCTCTCCTTCCCCCCTCTCTCCTTCCCCCCTCTCTCCTTCCCCCCCTCTCTCCTTCCCCCCCTCTCTCCTTCCCCCCCCTCTCTCCTTCCCCCCCTCTCTCCTTCCCCCTCTCTCCTTCCCCCTCTCTCCTTCCCCCCCCTCTCCTTCCCCCCCTCTCCTTCCCCCCCCTCTCTCCTTCCCCCCCTCTCTCCTTCCCCCCCTCTCTCCTTCCCCCCCTCTCTCCTTCCCCCCCTCTCTCCTTCCCCCCCTCTCTCCTTCCCCCCCTCTCTCCTTCCCCCCCTCTCTCCTTCCCCCTCTCTCTCCTTCCCCCTCTCTCTCCTTCCCCCTCTCTCTCTCCTTCCCCCTCTCTCTCCTTCCCCCTCTCTCTCCTTCCCCCTCTCTCTCTCCTTCCCCCTCTCTCTCCTTCCCCCTCTCTCTCCTTCCCCCTCTCTCTCCTTCCCCCTCTCTCTCCTTCCCCCTCTCTCTCCTTCCCCCTCTCTCTCTCCTTCCCCCTCCCTCTCTCCTTCCCCCTCCCTCTCTCCTTCCCCCTCCCTCTCTCCTTCCCCCTCTCTCTCCTTCCCCCTCTCTCTCCTTCCCCCTCTCTCTCCTTCCCCCTCTCTCTCCTTCCCCCTCTCTCTCCTTCCCCCTCTCTCTCCTTCCCCCTCTCTCTCCTTCCCCCTCTCTCCTTCCCCCTCTCTCTCCTTCCCCCTCTCTCTCTCCGTCCCCCTCTCTCTCCTTCCCCCCCCTCTCCTTCCCCCCCCTCTCCCCTCTCCTTCCCCTCTCCCCTCTCCTTCCCCCTCTCTCTCTCTCTCCTTCCCCCTCTCTCTCTCCGTCCCCCTCTCTCTCCTTCCCCCCCTCTCCTTCCCCCCCTCTCCCCTCTCCTTCCCCTCTCCCCTCTCCTTCCCCCTCTCTCTCTCCTTCCCCCCTCTCTCCTTCCCCCCTCTCTCCTTCCCCCCTCTCTCCTTCCCCCCTCTCTCCTTCCCCCCTCTCTCCTTCCCCCCTCTCTCCTTCCCCCCTCTCTCCTTCCCCCCCCCTCTCCTTCCCCCCCTCTCTCCTTCCCCCCCTCTCTCCTTCCCCCCCTCTCTCCTCCCCCCCCCTCTCTCCTTCTCCTTCCCTCTCTCTCTCTCCTTCCCCCTCTCTCTCTCCTTCCCCCTCTCTCTCTCTCCTTCCCCCTCTCTCTCTCTCCTTCCCCCTCTCTCTCCTTCCCCCTCTCTCCTTCCCCCTCTCTCCTTCCCCCTCTCTCCTTCCCCCTCTCTCCTTCCCCCTCTCTCCTTCCCCCTCTCTCCTTCCCCCTCTCTCCTTCCCCCTCTCTCCTTCCCCCTCTCTCCTTCCCCCTCTCTCCTTCCCCCTCTCTCCTTCCCCCTCTCTCCTTCCCCCTCTCTCTCTCCTTCCCTCTCTCTCCTTCCCTCTCTCTCCTTCCCCCTCTCTCCTTCCCCCTCTCTCTCTCCTTCCCCCTCTCTCTCTCCTTCCCCCTCTCTCTCTCCTTCCCCCTCTCTCTCTCCTTCCCCCTCTCTCTCTCCTTCCCCCTCTCTCTCCTTCCCTCTCTCTCTCTCCTTCCCCCCCCCCTCTCTCTCTCTCTCCTTCCCCCCCTCTCTCTCTCCTTCCCCCCCTCCTCTCTCTCCTTCCCCCTCCATTAACAAAAAACAAAGTTGAAGAACCACCTCCTGGGTGCTTCGGAAGAGTTCTTCAATCCCAACAGTTTCATAAACATGGCAGAGGTTTCTTCATTTCCCTCGGCAACGCCGGGTACTCCAGCTAGTTACTTTATAAATCACTGCTCGATTGCGCCAGGTCATAGCAGATTTTGCGTTTGGCAATATGCAAATTAGTTTACGCGGAAACATTTGCCGGAATCACTGCACCCAAAATGGAAACTCTACCCCCTAGTGTGCAATTCCTATCTCACATTTGCCAAATGCCAGTATAAAATAATACGGGTATTTTCCAAGTACATAAATTAACCAGCGACAGGATGTCTGCAACAGCTTATTTGTCCGCTCTATAACCCTGCTGTTTACATAACATCTAATAGACTTTGTAGGCTTAAAGGGGGACACATCTACAGTTTAGCAGAAGTATAATATATTGTTTCAAATGGTAAAGTGTTTCTGTGACAAATAAGAAAGGATTGTCATGAGTGATGAAAAGATAGAAATAAAATAACATTTGTCACTTCTTTCTCACAAACTTGCATCTTTCTATAATATATTAAAAATCTTATGTCTATGCACACTTTCTGTCTTCATAACTTGACTTCTTTTGTCACATTTTTTGTTTGAATTTTTTCCCACTATAAATTCATATGTCCACATTACTAACATTACCTATATAAACTCATCACTGTGACTCCGATCTAGCCACTGGGTTCCCTCAAGTTGCTCAAAATACTTTCTGAAAAAAGTTTCATCTGCCCTTTTTTAAAATCCCAGTAGCTGAAATTTATAAAACAATTTAAAAATTACATATTTCACAATAACATTAAATATATCCATTGAATTATCTTGTGTATTTTAATGCCTTTTTTATTGTTTTTTACTTGAAGACCTCAGCCCCTCTCAAAAGCTTGAGGTCCAACCAGATATTTTCACCTCAACAGTTGATAGTTTCCATTTGTGTCTCTGCACACCGAGCATGTGCAGTTTTCAGAATTTGCTAGCCTGCAATTTGTGCAGCAGTGGCAGTTGAAGGGCAGAAGGGTTTGTTTGCTTTTTCCAAATGACTTTGAAAGAAACTGCTGACTGAATTCTTAAAACTTTTATTTCAGGCAAGTGATGAATTTACATTAATATATTAAAATTGCACTTTTCTGTCACCTGCTTCTCACATAAAAATGTAATACCATGTGGGAACAGTAATAGCTGTTGTGTTTGAGGCAGCATTGGGAACAGTAACGTATTATTGTGATTTCTTTGTTGATTGGCTAAAAAATCAATTTTCCAAGCAATCCATCGAATGTTCTTTCAAAGAGCCAGCACAGGCCCAGTGGGCTGAATGGCCTCCCTCTGTGCTGTAAGTTTCTATGATTACTTTTGATTATATATGTTCAATTAAAAATCTCTCCGGAGCTATTTTTGATGTCTAACAATTTTTTAATATAAAAACTTGGAAACTGCATAATCAATGAACTTTTTGTTTATGTAAAAGTTGTGTCTATTAAAGACTGTTTAAGTCAACATCCTCACTAATAGTGAGCTCCTAGCGCATGTCAGGTGTGTACATCAGGAAATTGCACACATCCAGCTCATGATTTTCTATCTTTTTTAACAAGGAGAAAATGTATGCTTTGGTGCTTTAGGGCAGGACCCTAAAGATAGGGAACAGCTGGCGATGGGGAAAGTAGTGATAGTGGTACCTGCCATTCAGGGAATGGGGCCTGATGGTTTGAAAGGAGTCAACAACAGTTTGGATGCTATTCTTTGGGGCCCCTCTCCCTCGTTAAAGGTGTTGGGCCCTGCTGTTCCCAGTACTGCCAGATTCTGGCAACGCTCCAAATGAATTCTGCTGGACATCAGGATCTCCCTCCTCGGACTTCCGCCCTCCCAATCCTAGATTCTGCTGAACCCTTTCAGTGCTCTCCAACTTCTAGACCACAGTCCCTGATCCTATACTGTGGCCAGTGTTCCTTAAGAACTTCCTCCTTGATGCCCCTAGATCCTAGGACTTACCCCAGTGTTCCTAGATTCTCCTTATCTAATATTCCTGGGACACCCTTGTCAGGGCTCCTAGACCCTGGGATTCCACCTCAAAATACTTCTCTTCAAATAATGCTATGGGATCTTTTGTATCTACTTTGAGCAGGCTGGCAGGGCCTTGGATTAAAATCTGATCCAACAGCACTCCCCCAGTACTGTACTGAAATGTTATCTTAGATTATATGCTCAAGTCCTGGAAGTGGCCACATGAATGTGGCAACTATTCTAATGTCCGCTCATAATTTGCCCATCATGTGCTCTTATAACAATCAGTAGTAGGAATAACTCAACCCAGATTAGGGATAAAGTTTTGAACTTTTCAGGTCTATACAGCTCAGAACCACAACTTGTGGTTCATTTACCTACAATGATGTTGGCCTGGTGGAGAGATCTAATTGGTAGATTTTAAATTGATCTTGGAAGCTTTCTCATTCTAGGTGATCAGGAAAGTCAAGATCAGGAAGCAGAGAATGATGATGAGGCTGACGACGAACAGGCCACGAGGATTGCACGTGAAAAGGATGACTGGAAGGACACACACAGACGAGGATATGGCAACAGGCAGAACATGGGTTAGCCTTTCTACTTGAGTTGCACTTCAATTATCACTGCTCACCTTGGAGCCTTTGAAAGTGCATTGAGAGTTGGAACCTGCACCAATACCAAGATGGATTTGTCAACTGTGCAGAGTACACCCCTCTCTGTCTGAGGACATCAATGGTTTCTGAGTTGTCAGCAATTGCATTGTTGGTGGTGCCTTTTTAAAATTACATATATATATTCAGTGACAGTATTGTGATGCTCAGCTGAAAGCAAAGTGAGGCACTTGTTGCTATATGCCATTTAAAACTTGCATTTTCTCAGCGTATGGTAATAAATGGAGGAATAGCATTGGGAGTGAGAAAAGGTGGTAACTACACAGATGTGTAGCTGCCACCTATTGATTAGCCTACAAAAGTAATTGCTTCAGTGGAGTTTTTCTGAGTTGCAATTATATATAATTACAGTAAAATTACTGAATTTACTATTAAGCAGCATCTGGCAAATCTCTTGTGTTTTTCCCCATTCTCCAATTCAAGAGTTCCAATTCCTTTGCCAACTTTCTTTCATGTTAGTTAACAAACTAAAGCTGCAACAGATGAATTCTTGAGCTGTACTTAATCTCTGAATTAACTAGTTTTTGTCACCTGAATTCATGTAACCTGTGTGAATGTATTCGATTTAGTATCTGTAGAAAATGTTTTTCTGCTCCTTCATAGTCCTTGGAAGTGACAGGGGGAAAAAATGTTCATGTTGTAAACCATAAGTTGTAAAATAAATAAAAAAAACCTTCAGTCTCTTTAACTGATTCCTTTCCCCACAGCAAAAAAAAAACTGCTCTTCTGAGAGGTAGGTTCATCAAATCATTATGTACCTCTGCTGGGCTAATCTAGAAGCTAAAAAGAAAACTTCAAATGCTGGTCGTGTGAAATAAACAGAAATGTTGGAAGTGGGCAGCAGGTCCGTCAGCACCTGAAAAAGAAAGACAAGTTAATGTTTGCGCTTATAGATCCTTCATTGGAACTGGTCAGTTCTAATAAAGGATCACATTTGCAACATTAATCTATCAGTAGTTGACCACTCTGTACATTTTTAGCATTTTCTGTTAGTACTCAAGGAAATGATTGGGGAGAGAATCATCAGTCTTGATTGTAGTTTTGGTCTGTGGTTCTGGATCGCAAACACATTGAAGAGATGGAGACCTGAGTTTAAGCTCTAGGCAAGTTATTCCATGAAATGAATATTTAAGGAGCTCCACAGAGAAAATTGGGGTGGGGGAAGAAAAAAAAGCTTGAAGGAAATCGAAGTGCTGGCAAATTCTGCTGTTGATCTGGAATGTTAACTTTTCAGTTATGGTGAAGATTTGTATAAATTGGCATTACTGCAGTAACTAAAAATCACACAAGATTGTAGAGGATTATTGCTTAAAAGTTCAATTCCATGATGGTCCAGTTCACTGGTATTTTCAACATGTCACATTCCTCCAGTTAATGTAAGCAACTCAAAGAATTTGTTTTTAAAGTAAGTGAAATGTTTTTGTTTAATGTGCTACATGATCTTTTACGGTATTACTCGTATGTAGTCTGAAATCTGGAACACAATTGCGATGTTTAGCTAATTTAGCCTGTCTCTTAGAGCTACTGCTCTAACCAGGTAAATTCACTCTTGCCCTTTAATCCTCCTGCACCTAACCATCCTGCTCCTTCCTTGTCCTCCCACCCCACCCCACCTTTCCTAAAGCCTTATCCTTATGCTGTTACCAGCTTTTCCTGACGCTGTGTACATAAAAAAATGAATGTTGGCCCCAAACCTTTTATGTCACTGTTGCCAGCCGTTCCTGGTTCTAATGAAAGATAGAAAGAGCATGCAAGGAAAAATTAGTGTGGCAAAGATCATAACGACAGCAACAGACACGGATTCAGTGGGGGAAAGATGAGGGAGACAGACATCAAAGGGACAGAGATCTTGACAGGAGAGAGATCAAGAAAGGGAGATGGAGATACAGACTTTGTACAAGAGACATCAGATAATGGAAAAAGGGATTGGCAGGGACATAGATGCAGAGAGACACATGTCAGCACCAACAATGAGAGACCATGGATAAAAAAAAGGGTGAGGATCAAATTGAATCTAAAGAAAAATGCATATTCAAAGTACAAGAGGTAAAACAAGACAATTAGGCAAAGAAGCAATACAAAATGAAAATATCAAGAATCTGAAAAGAAATAAAGTATTCCAGATGCACATAATGAGCAAGATAAACTCTCGGGAGCTACTGAAATGGCAGTGATAGGGAATAGGTACTTTACCTCAGTTTACACTGAAGAGGCGAACAAAGAACAAATGGCAATAGTAGAAGTCAAGAGGGGTATTACAACAGTTAAGATAGAAAAAAGAGATACAATACTAGACAAACTAAACTTAAGGCAGTCAAAGCTCGATCTAGATGGATTGCACCTGCGGATGCTCAAAGAAACTACAGATAGAGGCAGTAGCATCCCTAGATAAAATTTCAATGGAAAATGAAGTGTGTCAAGAGGACTAGCAGACAACAAATATAATTCCTATCTTTAAAAAGCCAGATAGAACTAATCTTGGAAACTATAGAGCACTTAACATCAGTGGTGGGGCAAATACTAAAAAAAATTCTAAGATGAAATAAAACACCCAGGTGGAGAATATAATTTTAAAAAGTCAACATAGATTTCTAAAAAGGTCTTGTTTAAGCAACCTTACTGAATCCTTTGAAGTAACAAAAGTAGAAAAGGGCAATGCAGGGGATGTGGTATCCATGGACTTTCAGAAGGCCTTTGATAAGGTTCTACATAAGGGACCAAAGGTCAGGGCATATGAAGTCAGGCACCAAGTAGTGGAATGGATTGAAAGCTGGCTACAAAACACAACGGGGTAGGTGTTAATGGAAGTTTCTCCGACTGGCAGAAACTGGGAAGTATCCTGCGGGGATGCTTGCTGTTTGCAATATTCATAAATGATTTGGACTCAGGAATTAGAGGTATGGTGTTGAAATTTGTGGATGATACCAAATTGAGAGATATGGCTGATAATATGGAAGACTGCACCAAAATACAGGAAGATATAAACAGACTTGCAGAGTGAGTGGATAAATGGCAAATTAAATTCAATAAAACAAAATGTGCCGTGGTTAATTTTGGTAGGAGTATTTATTCCTTGGACGTTAATAAACTACATGATGGCATAGCCCGGGGTATAACAATACCCTCTTCTGATCTTAACTGAATATTTGTGAGCAAGCACTTGGTGAGATGAGATACAATTTATTAAACTGCTTGATTTTATACCAAGTGAACATAGTGCAATTTTTGATCAGATCAACTTAATTGAATCCGCACTACTTGTCTTTGTATAAAGATATAAACTAATGAACATGCTACACTTCTCCACATCAGAGGATCATCTGGCTTGACTTAAAACAAAATGATTTCTGACTACCTCTTACATTATAACCTCTCAGCCTTTTGCTGCTTGACTCGCAGCTTTTCATTACAAACTTTTGCTTTTGCAGTCTTTTCAGTTTCAAACAAAACTGACTGTCAATGTGTGTATTATCTCTTGCTGTTCACAGCCAGAAAGGGAAGGCCTTCCAGATCTCTTACCAAGCACCCAGGGCCAGTGACTCTCCAATAGGTGAGAGCTATTTATCAACTGCTGAGACAAGCTAACAAATTCCTTATTATATTCAAACAATGAGGAAATAACATCAAAGCGCACACCATTTAAAATAACTTGTTTTTCCAAATTCTTTCTATGGAGAATGCCCAAAAGATTCCTTACCATGACACCCTCATTATTTTCAATATTTTTTTTAATTTCCAGGGTTGATGAGGGCAATGCAGTTGATGATGTGTACATGGACTTCCAAAAGGCGTTTATGATAAAGTGGCACATAATAGGCTTGCCAACAAAGTTGAAGCCCATGGAATAAAAGGGACAGTGGCAGCATAGATATGAAATTGGCTAAGTGACAGGAAAGAAAGTAGTGGTGAATGGTTGTTTTTCAGACTGGAGGAAGGTGTTCCCCAGGGGTCGGTACTAGGACCACTGCTTTTCTTGATATATATTAATGACTTGGACTTGGGTGTACAGCGCACAATTTCAAAATCTGCAATGACACAAAACTTGGAAGTATAGTGAACAGTGAGGAGGATAGTGATAGACTTCAAGCAGACATAGGCTGGTGGAATGGGCAGACAAATGGCAAATGAAATTTAATGCAGAAAAGTGCAAAGTGATGCATTTTGGTAGGAAGAACAAGAAGAGGCAATATAAACTAAAGGGTACATGTTGAAGGTGGCAGGACAGGTTAAGAAAGCAGTTTAAAAAGCATATGAGATCCTGGGCTTCATAAATAGATGCATAGAGTACAAAAGCAAGGAGGTTATAATAAACCTTTATAAAACACTGGTTAGGCTTCAACTGGAATATTGGGTCCAATTCTGGGCATCACACTTTAGGAAGGATGTAAAGGCCTTAGAGAGGGTGCAGAAAAGATTTAAGAGAATGATTCTAGGAATGAGGTACTTCAGTTACATTGATACACTAGAGAAGCTCGGGTTGTTCTCCTTAGAGCAGAGAAGGTTGAAAGGAGATTTGATAGAGGTGTTCAAAATCATGAAGGGTCTAGACAAAGTAGATAGAAACTGTTCCCATTGGCAGAAGGATCAAGAACCAGAGGACACAGATTTAAGGTGATTAGCAGAAGAGCCAAAGGCGACATGAGGGAAAAACCTTTTTACGCAGCGAGTGGTTAGGATCTGCAATGCACTGCCTGAAAGGGTGGTGGAGGCAGATTCAATCGAGGCTTTCAAAAGGGAATTGGATAAGTACCTGAAGGAAAAAAATTGCAGGGCTACCGGGAAAGGGCGGGGGAGTGGGACTAGCTGAAGTGCTCTTGCAGAGAGCCGGCACGGGCGTGACAGGCCAAATGGCCTCCTTCTGTGCTGTAACCATTCTATGATTCAAGTCTATCCAGACCATGCATTGTTCCTGGAATAAAACTGCCACTCCATCTTTGTACAGTAATGGCACTATCCTTTAAACATTGCCCTATCTGGGGAGGTGCAGTGGCTGATGGGACATTTTATACATGGGTTACAAATTGTTTTTTTTTAAGATTTTGGAAAGTTACAGTAATTTTACCTTACACCCAGGTATTTACAGTATGTATTTGATTTCTCAGAAACGAGACCAGCAATAATTTTTGGTTCCTTTTATTAAGAGCAGTAGAAATGAGAAAAGGTTATTCAGATGATCCAACTCACCAAAAAGAATAAAAAAATAGATGTAACACTGTCGGCAGAAAAATTGTACTCACTTGCAAACAACCTATGTTGCATAGAAAGACGATATTTGTTCCACTGTGGTGACATTAACAACCTCACTTTCTAAACATATACTCATGCACAAATAGGTAGTATCTGTTGTTGTAGATCAGTATGATTAAAAAATATTTATTGGTTCATTTACATGAAGTGAAGACATGAACCATTCAGATTATAAATTCTTAGTCTCTTGATCTTATGAAATGTAATATTTAGGGATCTACAGGGAGTTAAAACTAAAAAGACGATAGAAATAGAGAATAGAATTGTGTGTGCAATGATTGATCCAGTGATATAAGAGGTTTATGGTATATAGTTAGAAGTCACTAAATTCCTTAAACTCTGGTGCCACTAGCTATGTAGTAGTCTTGGTTTTAAATAATCAGCCATATTTTTAGTGAACCAAAATGCATTCTATTGGACATTTCATGAGTTTCCCACCTAATGACAGTGATTAGAATTTATCACAAGCAACTGCTCTTTTTCTCCCCAGAGAAGTTCAACACTGTGGAGCCACAGTAACAAGAATAATAATTACCCCACCGCCAGTGCACAAGTAATCTGAATGTGAAGTCATTAATATACATACAGAACATTACTGCACTTTGTAAAATTCAAGTTTATAATTCATCGTGGTTATTGCCTTTTGGTTTGACTAACTTTCCAATAAGGAGTATAGAGTTGGTTTTGTTATCTCGAACCAGGAAGATGTAGGGGTGATTTGCATAGAACAGCTTGGCTGATTTCAGTTCCTCAAGAGAATGCAAGCTCATGTCATAAGGGTTTCCTTCAGTGTTCCATTCAATAGCAGTAGCATGGAGCATGTTGGACAAGTGTAGGTCCTTCTTACCCGTGATACCGGAGAAATCAGCTTTGTTCTTATCTACAGCTTCAGTCAGGCCCAGTTCCTGCAGATGGTTCTAAAAGACGATAAAAGAATTTCAAAGAATGAAAACTACCACAACAAAAGCAAAAGCAAGTTACATTCTAAATATATTCCAACGGTCTGTCACTAGAAAACAAGATGAAAAACATTTATTGAACAGTGTCTTATTCGTAACGCTTTCTTTAGACCTTCACCTTATACCACTACAAGCATTAAGAGTCAACCATGGAGTCATGTGTAACTAGGCTGGGTGTAGGGGGCAGATTCCCTTTGCTGAAGGACATTAGTGAACCAGGTGGGTTTTCACAATCCAACAGCTTTCAGTGTTTATTTTTCAGATGGTAGACCATAAAATTACCCGATTTCTTGAATTCGATTTCACAATTTGCAACGGTAGGATTTGAACTCACCGCTGCTAGGTTGCTAACTCAGTACCATAACAACGACACAAATTTGTTTATGGCAGTAGCTTTTAGAACAAAAATATCAACATTGAGGAGTCGGTGGTAGATTAGGTTAGCACATTCTTCATCCACCTCACAGACTTGAGTTTGAATCCAGCCAAGATAGATAAGATTAAGGTCTCCTATCTGGTAGCTGCAAGGGTTCTATGCAAAACAAGTTTGGAAAGTAATAATCTAGTTTCTTATAAACGTGGGCCCACAGCACAAATCTGGCACTGAGCGGCAATCTAAAATAGGTCATAGCATAACTGGAACATAGGAAAAAGGGTAGGCCATTAGACCCCTCAAACCAACTTTTTGTGTTAACCACGGCAGCTACACCTTATTAATCCCAATTTTCTCCCATTTCTCCATATCCCTGGATATCCTTACTTCCAAATTAAGCAGCTATCTCTCTTTTAAACAGGTCAATTGGCTGTTGGGAAACATGGAACACTGGTGCTGTTGGGGGCGCTCTTCTTAGGTTAGGGCTCAGGTATGTAGTTGGGGCAGGCTAGGGGAGCTTTACTATTCATTGAGCCATGCGATATCTGACCAGGGAATGCTTGATGCCAATACTGGCTGCCTGAAATAGGAAATGTTTCCAATTTGCAGCACTAACACCTGTAGCACAGGCCCTGTGGCTAGCGGAGCAATATAAACAAATAAATGTAATGTCACAAATCTTGTTCTGCTGTGTAACATATATTCTTCCAGTCTTGCAATGCTAACATTTTGGTATTCTGGAAAATTACTGTAGACCAGTGAGATTCAGTTAAGCTGGCCAGTATGTTATTGCACTGCTATTTATTTTTCCTAGTATAGTGACTGATTTTTTTTCCAGTAAGAAAAACAGTTAATGTTACCAGGGTAAAGTGATAGCTTTGTCGAAGCTGCAATGTCAGTGCTGAGTCATTGAGTAGAAAGAAAAAAATGTAGAAAGATGTATAAGGAGATAATCTTTGTACGCAAAGTGACAAAAGGGGACAGTACCCTTGTGTGATAATCAGATGGCTTTTGGGTCTGGTTGAAGCAAGTACTGTTGGATATAAATCTACGTTGCATAGCCACTGACTATCAGGGCAGGTTGGAACGTTTCCTCTGCTCCATAACTGGCAGCCATGCCTTTAGCTGTCTAAGCCCTACACTCCAATTCCTTCCTTAAACCTTTCTGCCTCTTTTCCTTTAAGATTCTCCTTAAAACATACCACTTTAACCAAGCTTTTAGGCACTTTATAGAAATGTAACCAGACATAAAAGGAGGCTGAACCAAAGAATGAGATATTAGATGGGGTGATTAAAGGCTTGATCAAAGAGGTGAATTTTAAGGAGGGTCTTAAGAGGTGGAGAGGTTTAGGGAGGTGGTGTTGGAATTGGTGTCAAGGGTCTGGAGTTTGTGGCAAGGGCCAAAGATGATGGCTTTGGTCTTTCAAATGTTTAACTGCAAGAAATTGCAGCTAGTTCAGGGCTGGGTGTTGTACAAGCAGTCTGACAACACAGGGGCAATAGAGGGGTTGAGAGAGGTCAGCGTACATATGGAAACTGACCCCATGTCTTCAGATAATGTTACCATGGGGCAGCATATATACGAGGACGAGGGGCCGAGGATAAATCCTTAGGGGACTCCAGTGGTAATGGTGTTGGGGGCGGTAAGAAAGTGAGATGCTCAGGCTAAGAGTGTACAGGCAAGAGAGGAACCAAGCAAAGGCAGTCCCATTGAGCTGGACAATGGAGGAGAGGCATTAGTGGAAGATGGTGTGGTTGATCAGGTCAAAGGCTACAGAGAGATCAAGAAGGACGAGGGATAGTACACCATGGTCACAGTCACGGAGGATATCATTTGTGACTTTGATTAGAGTCGTTTCAATGCTGTAACAGGGTCAAAAATTTGATTGGAGAGATTCAAACATGGATTCACAGGAAAGGACAAGATTTGGGGTATTCGACAACATGTTCAAGAACTTTTGGAGAGGAAAGGGGCAGTAATTTCCAAGACAGAGGGGTTGAAGGTTATTTTATTTTTTTTGAGGTGGAAGGAGATAAGTGGTTTTGAGAAAGAGGGGGATAGTACCGGAGGAGAGAGAACCCTCGTTAAGGGGAAGGGGGATGCGGCAGAGGTAGCTGAACAGATAATCTGAATCCTAGTGACAAAGACATCCATGAGCTCCTTGTACATGTTATTGGAGGTGAGGGTGGAGGGGGCAGAGGAGAGCGGCTTAAAGAAGGGGTTGGTAGTGGAGAAAAGCAGCTTGAAAATATTTTTGCTCTCCAGGATGATCCTAGAGTAGTGAGCAATTTTGGCAGAGAAGAGAAGGTCCATTAGTGTTTGATGTTTAACCAGGCAGAACCAGTGATAGATAGCTAAACCAGTTTACAAACTAAGTCTAGAAACTAAAAATTCCTCCTCAGTGTAGTATGTTCACTTCTTACATGAAGTTAAACAGAAGATATTTTTTATTGCAAGTTATCTGTGATTCAAATACTCATTAAATTTAGTTCCTTAGTTACTGAAAAGTTGTTAAGTCACAGTTCTTACCTGTAGCTCATGGCTGACCTCGATATTGACTCTGGGAAGAGAGATAGCAACAGCAAGTTTCTTCAGCTTGCTATACCAAGTATTGAGCTGTTCCTTGGTCAATAACTTCTCTATCCTCTCCAGAGGTTCTACATGATGTGTCATTATGAAAATCATGCTGGAATACTTGTGTGCCAGGGGCATCTCAACAATTTGAACCTTATTATCCTTATCTTCATAGAAGTTATACAGTCCTGAAAGATTAATTTGTAGTCGCATCAGAAATGGCAAGCACTTTAACACAGGTTTCTGACTTGTCACTTGTTGAAGACCCTGTAGAAGACTATTGCAAGATCTACAATTCCAAAAACACTAAATTTTAATGTTGAGTTAATTAGTTAAAATATTTTGTATTAATATTTTATTTTCATTGCATTTTACAGAATCTTGGTGGAGAAAACTTAGTGGAAAATACAGTCTTTGGGGGACAATTTTTACTTCCGGACGCGCTGGGAGCGGGGGTGGGTGCGGTCCAGTAGTGCGCGAGAAACCCAGAAGTTTGGGTCTCCCCGCACACTGTGGAGATTTAACTCCACAGTGTGCGACTCTTGGCCATGACAGGTTCCCCGCCCAGAAGTCAACCTGATTTGACAGGCTTGGCTTCCAGTCAGGCGGGAGCACTCCGATGAGGCCGCAGGACCAGGTAGGTCTGATCCCTGACCCCAGGGGTATGTCTGATCCCAAGGGGCTCTGTTCCCTGACCCCGCAGGTGTCATAGCCATGTGGGGGGGGGGGAGCGAGTCTGATGGCAGGAGAGCATAGGGGGCCGGGAAAAAGCACTCCTGCTCCTCCCGGCCCACAAGGAGTGCTCCCCGAGCCTGTCCTCACCTTGCTACAGCTGCCGGGTCCGGGAAACCCCGCCAGCCACAGTAAAACCTGCAAAGCAGGTTAAATTTGAGGCTTTCAGCCTCATTAACGTATTTAAAATGACAACCCGCCTCCTGGAAGTGGGTTGGCTGCCCACCCCTTGTCCCGCCTCAGTAAAACCCGGAAGTCGGGTGGGTTGGAGCCGCCTTCCCGAACTTGCTGGGCATTTTTGCCATTTAACCCCCCACCCGCTCACCCATGTTAAAACTCCCTCCCCAATTGTCTCCAAAAAATATACATTTCTCTTTTTTTGCTCAGTCTTCTCCCCTCCTCAACTGAAGACAGTGGCTTCATCACTGGAGTCTGGTTTCAAGGCTGTCTCGTGTCCTTTGATATCTTGCCACAAGTGGCCAACATTCGTATGTGAGCCATGACAGTCACTGTCGGCAGGCTATCCAACTGTGGAGAACATCACAGCCAAGCCTAATCCTTTCCTCACTTGGTGTCCATCCAGACACACTTCCAGTAGGAGCCACTCTATAGCAACCAGAGGCAAGAACTCTTAAGGGAATTTTCCCTAACCTAGAGCACTGAAGCCAAATGTAACACCGCTAACGTCACTCAGGCTACTAACTCATCAAGGATCAAACCTAGGACTTTCCTGGTCTGTATAACTCAAAAACATGTTATAAATTTCTAACACTTACCTGTACGGTGCATCATAGGTACAGAAATAACGTGGGTTCTAGTCACCATGAAACCTCGTTTATCAACCATGGTGTGATGGAAAGTTTCATCCCAGTGAGCTATGAAAGCAAATTAACAATTAAGTTTTGTAGCCGAGTGCATGCACACTGAACATCTGCATTTGAAGACTGTCACCATTTAATACAATTCCTTTATCACTGATGACAATACTCACGCTTGAAGTACATGGCATTGACAAACAAGGCACCATCAATACTAGGCACGTCCTTTATGATTTCTCCTAGTTTTCCCCCTGTTGTCTGAGAGGCCCATTCATTGATGGATTGGATTGAGCTCTTCTTGTCTCTGGAGTTAATCTTGGAATGATCATGTCTGTAGTGCTTCTTGCTTTTCTGAACAAAGTCATCCCTAAATTTGACTGAACTTGGCCCATAGAGGCGGCTGCCAATCTTCCAAGTGGTGTTGCGGGCAGTTTCATTGCTGACCTCATTAAACAGTTCTGAGAAAGTAGGATGAAGAGCGTCATCATGCAGGTTGATGTTGAGGAGAGACTTGACCTGTTTGGCTGTTTTATCTTTGGCACCCAGAGACATCACTCCCAAGGAGGAAGCCACCACCACAGGTGAGAAGAGGAGGTTCTCAAATGCCAATTTCTGGTCTTTGACCATGGTCTTGTAGAGATTGAGAGCCAGGTTTACTGTGCTATCTGCCAGGATAGAACCTTGTTCCTTCAACATCATATGATCTGCTGTTACTACGGAAAGTAGCAGGTTTAGGACGACTAATTTCATCTCCATGGTTTCGTCCAGTAAATACAAGCCAGTAGCACTGTTAGTGGACAAAGAATGGAATACGGTTATTTCAAAGAAAACAGTTTAGAGATGCATACAGCCTACCCTAATGTATTGGGGTACTTACAATATGGAAAAAAATAATGCTTTCTCACAAAGGCCTGGCTGTAAACTGCCAGTAGGTTTCCGCCATCATTTAAATCCCGCCACCAACTTCCCGCCTGTTCCGGACAGGACACGTCAGAAAATCGTGCGGCCTGGAGGTCGCCCTCCAACAGCAGCTAAATTGTGGGATTGGCTCCACCCTGCAATTGGGGGAGGAGGCGAGATCACGGCAGCAGAGGCCTAAGCTTAAAGAAAGTTTTAAAAAAATTAAAACTTGCCTTTTTTGGGCCTCTTCTGGCCCTGATCTGCTTCCTCGCTGGGTTGAGCTGACAAGAAACTTCATGTCACTTCCTGCTCAGGCCGCCGAGTAATAAGTGCAGTCGGGGCCCACAATGTCATCGGCACCCGACGTATCTATGTAAAACAAGGACTCTGCTGGCTACGAACGTGTGTCCTTGCCACCTGCTCAGTTGAGCAGATTAAAATCGCGAGTGGTCCGTTCCTGGCAGCTTCAGGTCGGGCAAGTAACTTGTGCAATTTTAATTGCTCACCCACCCAGTTTCCACTACATGATTATGTACAATTAAGCAAACACCAGAATTGTATCTAACTCTCCAGTATTATTATACTTTTGCCTACATTTTGTATCCACACTCTACTGGATTACTGGAACGCTCATGAATAGTGACAATACTGAACAGGTACTTAGTAAAATGACTGTTAATATCTCCATTAAAATAGCAGACAGAGGAATGCATCAAGCATTCGTTCAGTATTATTGCCAACAGTAAATTCTAGCTTTTATTGCTCTTTTCACTCCTGTCAGAAAAGCTTTTGTATAGGAAATAAAAATTACATTAGCAATCATCAAAAAAAAATAAAGTGCACAAAAACATGGTTTATACGACCAGCAGAGGCTACTTGAATGTTGTGCTCTCATGTGGATCTGACTGACTGCCTCCTTCCATTTTGGGGTTTGGAATCTATTCTACACTTATTGGTCATTAATATTTAATCCCCACATTTTGTGTGGATGTAGACAGACCTAATAATGGCAGTGCAGAGTGTTTTCCTGATTACCGCACAGTTGACAGAAAGACCTCCATCAGTATGCAAACCAATTGAAAACAGCTTTTGAAGTTACAAAATTACTGAAAATGATATGTCCTCCGCAAACAGGCCAATGCACATCACAGTAGTATACTGTAGTAAAATTCAAAATATGGGAATCTTGGTGTAAATTTTTAAATTGAGTAAAATTCATCTGTTCAAATTTTCACATCCTGGTAATTCCTCAAATGCAATGACAGGATTGTTCAAATAATGTTTTCACAATAGGATATGTCCATATAATCAAAACAAAAGCTTCTGTCACCAGTCTTGAAGAAAACAGACCTTTGTGTAAGACAACAACCAAACTAAATAAATACTTGTAACTGTGACTTTCAGAAACCAACAGCTCCTCTTAAAAGAAAGAACTTGCATTTATATAGCACCCTTCTCAACTTCAGGATGGCCCAAAGAACTTTACAGCCAATGAAGTACTTTTGAACCGTTGTCACTGTTGTAATCTAGGAAATGCAATAGCCAATTTGCGCACAGCCAGGCTCCACAAACAGCAATGGGATAATGACCAGATACAGGAAACTTTCGTTTAAACGGAGGTTAAATGTCCGGAACGCTCTATCCACCGGCAAAATTCAGGAGTCGGTTCAGATAAGTTTTTTTTACTTTTCGTTGCTTTTTTTCCCCCATTCCTGGCTCTGCAAGCGTCTAGCTGAAGCTGTTGCTTAGCTACAGAGACGCTTGCAAGCTGCGCTGACTGTTTTGAAGCTGTTGCTAAGCAACAGGGTTTGTTGCTTCAGACGGAGCTCAGAAGCTCTATGTTTTAACATTAGCGCTGGTTTCTCCGGCAGTTTTGATGGGCCGGCACCAGCTCGGTCCAGTCAGTGCCGGATAGCAGAAAGTTTCCTGTAATCTGTTTTTAGATATTGGTTGAGGGATAAATATTGGCCAGGACACCAGGGAGAACGCCCCTGCTCTTCTCAGAAACGGGACCATAGGATCTTTTACGTCCACCCGAGAAGGAAGGTGGAGCCTCGGTTTAACGTCTCATCTGAAACACGACACTCCCTCAGTACTGCACTAACGTGTCAGCCTAGATTTTGTGCTCAAGCCCCCAGCGTGAGACTTGAACCCACAGCCTTCTAACTCAGAGTGCTACCATTGAACTACAGCTGACACACAAACGTTTTAATGCCTCCAGTTCGTGTTCAGTAAATAATGGGAGAAAATAAAGTCTGATGGATTGGTACCAACAGCCTCCAGTTCCACCTTCTAGCTGATCGCGGTCTGCACAGAGCGGGATTAAACGGAGTGGACTTAAACAGAGTGTTTTATTTGGAAATTGTGGGAATTCGGAGAAGAGGGGGAAGGAGTTGCTGCTTTTTGCCTACACTATTTGTAGTGCTTTGTGTTACAGGTAGATGCCCATAACTTAATCTAGATCAAGTAAGTAGTCAAGAAACTACACTGTAAACTAAGTTACATAATTACAAATTCAATTATAAAATTTAATTTAATAAAACAAGGTCATATAGGGATGGCAGTGCAGGTGGTGTGCCGCAACTGCAGCATGTAGGAGTTTGTGGAGAGCATTGTGATCCCGGACAGCCACGTTTGCAGTAAGTGCCTGCACCTTGAGGAACTTCAGCTCAAAGTTTTTGAGCTGGAGTCTGAGGTGCAGACACACCCCTTAGGTCAGGTAGTGGTACAGGTCTGGTTAGTGGTCAGGGACAGGAGGGTGTGACTGCAACT
The DNA here is from genome assembly GCF_052327205.1 of Somniosus microcephalus. Lineage (NCBI taxonomy): Eukaryota > Metazoa > Chordata > Chondrichthyes > Squaliformes > Somniosidae > Somniosus > Somniosus microcephalus. Next base: position 422,752,079 of record NC_140987.1, read on the forward strand.
CAGGCAGTTAAGGGGACCCCAGGTGCAGTGGAGGAGCCTCAGCCTTTGTTCTTGTCCAAAAGGTATGAGGTTCTTGCTGCCTATGTGGAGGATGGAAAAGGAGAAGTAGCCCTGATAATAAAGGATGGAATAAAGACAGTACAGAGAAAGGATCAAGTAGAGTCTGTTTGGGTGGAGCTAAGAAACAGCCAAGGGCAGTTGTTTATAGGTCCCCAAATAGTAGTTGTAATGTAGGGCAGAGTATAAATCAGGAAATTAGAGGTGCATACAACAAGGGTAATACAGTAATCATGGGGGACTTTAATCTACATATAGATTGGCAAACCAAATTTGCAGTAATAGTGTGGAGGACAAATTCATGGAATGTATGCAAGATAGTTTTCTAGATCAGTATGTTGAGGAACCAACGAGGGAACAGGCTATTTTAGATCCAGTATTGTACAATGAGAAAGGGTTAATTAATAACCTTGTAGTAGGGGCCTTCAGGGAAGAGTGACCATAATATGATAGAATTTTATATTGAGTTTGAAAGTGATTTAGTTCAATCTGAAACTAGGGCCTTAAATCTAAATAAAGCAAACATCATAGGTACGAGGAGCAAGTTGGCCAAGTTGGATTGGTGTGGACATGCCGGTGTTGGACTGGGGTGGACAAATGTAAGAAGTCACAACACCAGGTTATAGTCCAACAGTTTTATTTGAAATCCCTCGGCAGAGAGATAATCACAGCAATCAGAGGTGTGAATGGTGTCCAAACAGGTCAGTCAGGAAAACATTACATCAAAGAACATTGAGGTGGGGTCACAAGGGGTCAAATGTTGCAGATGCTGGGGTCTGTATGAAAAACAAAAAACAGCCAAAAAACATTTTCTTTGCTGGAAATCACAGCAGGTCCGGCCGCATCTGTGTAGAGAACACAAGCCAACGATGACTCGAGTCTGGATGACCCTACGTCAGGTGAGGTTACATGTAGCGTGACATGAACCCAAGATCCCAGTTGAGGCCGTCCTCATGAGTGCGGAACTTGGCTATCAGTTTCTGCTCTACGATTTTGCATTGTCGTGTGTCTCGAAGGCCGCCTTGGAGAATACTTACCCGAAGATCGGAGGCTGAATGTCCTTGACTGCTGAAGTGTTCCCCGACTGGGAGGGAACACTCCTGCCTGGCGATTGTTGCGTGGTGTCTGTTCATCCGTTGTCGCAGTGTCTGCATGGTCTCGCCGATGTACTATGCTCCGGGGCATCCTTTCCTGCAACGTATGAGGTAGACAACGTTGGCCGAGTCACATGAGTATGTACCATGTACCTGGTGGGTGGTGTCCTCACGTGTGATGATGGCATCTGTGTTGATGATCTGGCATGTCTTGCAGAGGTTGCCGTGGCAGGGTTGTGGGGTGTCGTGGTCGCTGTTCTCCTGAAAGCTGGGTAATTTGCTGCGAATGATGGTCTGTTTGAGGTTAGGCGGCTGTTTGAAGGCGAGTAGTGGCGACGTGGGGATGGCCTTAGCGAGGTGTTCGTCGTCATCGATGACATGTTGAAGGCTGCGAAGAACATGGCGTAGTTTCTCCGCTCCGGGGAAGTACTGGACGACGAAGGGTACTCTGTTGGTTGTGTCCCGTGTTTGTCTTCTGAGGAGGTCTATGCGATGTTTTGCTGTGGCCCGTCGGAACTGTCGATCGACGAGTCGAGCGTCATATCCCGTTCTTACGAGGGCGTCTTTCAGCATCTGTAGATGTCCATCGCGTTCCTCCTCGTCTGAGCAGATCCTGTGTATTCGCAGGGCTTGTCCATAGGGGATGGCTTCTTTAACGTGGTTAGGGTGGAAGCTGGAGAAGTGGAGCATCCTGAGGTGGTCTGTGGGCTTGCGGTAGAGTGAAGTGCTGAGGTGTCCATCTTTGATGGAGATTCGTGTGTCCAAGAATGAAACTGATTGAGGAGTAGTCCATGGTGAGTTTGATGGTGGGATGGAACTTGTTGATGTTATCGTGTAGTCTTTTCAGTGATTCTTCGCCGTGGGTCCATAGGAAGAAAATGTTGTCGATGTATCTGGTATATAGCGTTGGTTGGAGGTCCTGTGCAGCGAAGAAGTCTTGCTCGAACTTGTGCATAAAGATGTTGGTTTATTGGGGTGCAAATTTGGTCCCCATGGCTGTTCCTTGTGTTTGGGTAAAGAACTGGTTGTCGAAGGTGAAGACATTGTGGTCAAGGATGAAGCGGATGAGTTGTAGGATGGCGTCTGGAGATTGGCTGTTGTTGGTGTTGAGTACTGAGGCTGTCGCAGCGATGCCGTCATCGTGTGGGATACTGGTGTAGAGTGTGCCGAGACGTCCATCGTGGCGAGGAGTGTTCCTGGTTCAACTGGTCCGTGGATGCTGAGTTTCTGTAAGAAGTCTGTAGTGTTGCGACAGAAGCTGGGGGTTCCCTGTACGATGGGTTTCAGGATGCCCTCGACGTATCCAGAGAGGTTCTCACACAGGGTTCCGTTGCCTGATACGATAGGACGTCCGGGTGTGTTGGCTTTGTGTATCTTTGGGAGGCAGTAGAAGTCTCCCACGCAGGGAGTATGTGGGATGAGAGCGCGTAGGACACGTTGAAGGTCTGGATCGAAGGTCTTGATCAGTCTGTTGAGTTGGCGGGTGTGTTCTTTGGTCGGATCTACGGGTAACTGTCTGTAGTGTTCCTGGCTGTCCAGTTGTCGGTATGCTTCTTTGCAATAGTCCGTTCTGTATGACGATGGCTCCTCCTTTGTCTGCTGGTTTGATGACGATGTTGCGGTTGGTCTTGAGAGCGTGGATGGCGTTGCATTGTGCTCGGGTGACATTCTGGACTGTCTTCTAAGTGCGGCTGATGAATCTGGCGTTGATGCATCTCCTGACAGCTTGAGCATACATGTCAAGCTTAGGGCAGCGACCCACCGGAGGGGTCCAATTTGACTCTTTCTTCTTCGGTTGCTGCACTGCAGATCCCTCTGTCTGCTGTTCCGGATCATTGGTTGTCTCATTGGGTTCGCTGCTGATATCTTGGGATTTGTGGAAGAATTCCCGGAGCCTCATTCTCCTGATGAATTCCTGTGTCTGCCGCGAGACCGATGGGGTCCATTTTGGCGGTGGGGCAGAAATTGAGCCCTCGGCTGAGAACTTCAATTTCGTCTGGTTGAAGGGTGTGGTCGGAAAAGTTGACGATGGACTTCCCCGTGGTTTCAACCTTGGTACCGGGGGAGGCTTGGTTGCTGCTGGTGGTGATGCCGAGTTTCTCAAGCTTCCTGTTCTTGGTGTGCATGTAGGCAGTGTAGTTCCGTTGCCTCGTCTGTTTGGCGGTGTCTCGTAGCAGGTCTGCTGTGTCCTGAGCACAGGCTGAGAACATGGACTAATAAGAACATAAGAAATAGGAGCAGGAGTAGGCCAATCGGCCCCTCGAGCCTGCTCCACCATTCAATAAGATCATGGCTGATCTGATCCTAACCTCAAATCTTCTATCACTCTGCATCCACCCGAACCCATGTGATCTCCCGGGAGAGGCGAAAAACCAGATAAAGACCCAATGGCCAATTTGGGAGAAAAAAATCTGGGAAATTCCTCTCCGACCCATCTAGGCGATCGAAATTCTTCCAGGAGATCACTCTGTCCCTATATTTTCTACAGTACTTACCTTCTGTAAAGGCGATCTCCACCCCAGCCAGGAACAGGAATAAAACCATCTCCTGAAATCTAACAGAATTAGAACACAGTAGGAGCAGAACAAGGCTACACGGCCCCTGGGCCCGCTCCACTACCCACAGGGCCATGACCATTCCGAACCCAGACTCATGTCCAATTTCCTGCCCGCTCCCCGTAACCCTTAATTCCCTTTACTTCTAGGAAACTATCTATTTCTGTTTTAAATTTATTTAATGATGTAGCTTCCACAGCTTTCTGGGGCAGCAAATTCCACAAACTTACCACCCTCTGAGTGAAGAAGTTTCTCCTCATCTCAGTTTTGAATGAGCAGCCCCTTATTTTAAGATTATGCCCCCTAGTTCTAGTTTCACCCATCATTGGGAACATCCTCACCGCATCCACCCGATCAAGCCCCTTCACAATCTTTGCTTTGCTGGAAATCACAGCAGGTCCGGCCACATCTGTGTAGAGAACAAGCCAATGACGACTCGAGTCTGGATGACCCTACATCAGGTGGGGTTACATGTAGCGTGACATGAACCCAAGATCCCGGTTGATTTCAAATAAAACTGTTGGACTAGAACCTGGTGTTGTGTGACTTCTTACAAGGTAGATTGGGAAATTACATTAAAAGGTATGATGGTAGGCATGCAGTGGCTAGCATTTGAAGAATTAATACAAATACACATTCCTTTAAGGCACAAAAAACCCACAGGAAAAGTGGTCCAACCTTGGCTAACAAGAGAAGTTAAAGATAGTACTGGATCAAAGGAAGAGGCTTATAATGTTGCCAAAAGAGTAGTAAGCCTGAGGATTGGGAGGATTTTAGAATTCAGCAAAGGAGAACCAAGAAATTGATAATGAAAGGGAAATTAGAATATGAGAGTAAACTAGTGAGTGACATAAAAAGACTGTAAAAGCTTCTAAAAGTATGTAAAAAGGAAAAGATTAGCGAAGGTAAATGTGGGTCCTTTACAGGCTGAGACAGGAGAAATTATAATGGGGAATAAGGAAATGGTGGAGAAATTAAACAAATACTTTGGGCAGGATTTTCATTGGGCCGTGGAGGCGGGATTGGAGGCGTGTGAGGGGTTAAAATCCCGAAATCGGGGGCACAAACCCATCCCGCCCCAATGCCAGTTTCAAAGGAGGCAGGTACCCGACCCGCACTGGGACCCGCCTCCCCGAGGCAGGAAGGGGATTAGTGCCAATTAACTGCCTGTTAACAGGTAGTTTTTAGCCTAATCCCTATTTTCATTCTTGAAGTGTGGGATTCCCGACAGCTCCAAACCACGCCAAGTTAGCGAGGCGGGCCATCGGGATGAAGGGCTTGGAGGGGTTGAGATGTCCGGTGTTCAGGTGAGTGATGGGTGCATGAGTGCAGAGGTAAGTGTGTTTGGTGTGTTTAAAGAAGTTTTACTTACCTTTACAGCCTTCCTTCCTTCAGGTCTCGGGAGTCCCTCATCTCACCAGCACAGAAAGCAGAATGGCCGCGAGCTGTCAAAAATTGCAGCATTCAGCTTTCTGTTCCGGAGAGATCGCGAAATCATCCTGAGAGGAAGGAATTAACTTAAGAGTACAGATTGTCAGTGTTTGACAGCTTCAAACAGCTGTCAAACACTGATATTTCATCTGTCAAAAGGTCTTGACAGATGAAATATCAATCTGTGACATCACCTGTTGCTGGGTGGCCCTTAATTGGCCTGCTGAGCCCGCTGGGCTCAACAAGGTCAATCAAGTCAAAATCACGTGGGTTGGCTACAACTCGATGGAGGCGGGACTACAACCCCGAAAGTTGGAGTCTCGCCTCCTGAATGAAAATCCAGCCCCTGTGTGTGTCTACATGGAAGAAGATGCAAAAAACTTCAGAAATAGTGGAGAACCAAGGGTCTAGCGAGAATGAGGAACTGAAAGAAGTAAGTATTAGTAAAAAAAAATAGTACTGGAGAAATTAATGGGACTGAAAGCCGATAAATCCTCTGGACCTGATGGCCTACATTTTAGGGTTTTGAGAGAGGTAGTGGATGCATTGGTTGTCATTTTCCAAAATTCCATAGATTCTAGAACGGTTCCCACAGATTGGAAGGTAGCAAATGTTACTCCACTATTTAATAAAAGGAGGGGGAGAGAAAACGGGGAACTACAGACCAGTTAGCCTGACATCAGTAGGGAAAATGCTAGAATCTATTATTAAGGACGTGGTAACAGGGCACGTAGAAAATAATAATTGGATTGGGCAGAGTCAACACAGATTTATGAAATCATATTTGACAAATCAGTTAAGAGTTTTTTGAGGTTGTAACTACCAGAATAGATAAGGGGGAACCAGTGGATGTGGTGTATTTGGATTTTCAGAAGGCATTCGATAAGGTGCCACACAAGAGGTTATTAAACAAAATTAGGGCTCATGGGATTGGGGGTAATATATTAGCATGGATTGAGGGTTGGCTAACAGATAGAAAACAGAGAGTAGGAATAAACGGTCATTTTCGGGTTGGCAGGCTGTAACTAGTGGCTACCGCAAGGATCAGTGCTTGGGCCTCAGCTATTCACAATCTACATCAATGATTTGGATGAGGGGACCAAATGTAATATATCCAAGTTTGCTGATGATACAAAGCTGGGTGGGAATGTAAGTTGCGAGGAGGATGCAAGGAGGCTTCAAGGGGATATAGACAGGCTAAGTGAGTGGGCAAGAACATGGCAAATGGAATATAATGTGGAGAAATGTGAAGTTATCCACTTTGGTAGGAAAAATAGAAAAGCAGAGTATTTTTTTTAAATGGTGAATGTGAAATGTTGGTGTTCAGAGGGACCTGGGTGTCCTCGTATACAAATCACTGGAAGTTAACATGCAGGTGCAGCAAGCAATTAGGAAAGCAAATGGTATGTTGGCCTTTATTATAAGAGGATTTGAGTATAAGAATAAAGATGTCTTACTGCAATTATATAGGGTCCTGGTGAGACCACACCTGTTTTGGTCTCCTTACCTAAGGAAGAATATATTTGCCATAGAGGGAGTGCAACAAAGGTTCACCAGACTGGTTCCTGGGATGGAGGGAATTGTCCTATGGAGGAGAGGTTAAGTAGACTAGGCCTATATGCTAGCAAAATCCTGCGGATGCTGGAAGACCAAACGCAGATTGGGTGACGGCTTTGCGGAACACCTCCATTCAGTCCGTAAGGGTGACCCCAAGCTTCCGGTCACCTGTCATTTCAATTCACCGCCCCATTCCCACTCAGACCTCACCGTCCGCGGCCTCTTGCATTGTTCCACGGAAGCTCAGCGTAAGCTCGAGGAACAGCACCTCCTCTTCCGATTAGGCACTTTACAGCCTTCCGGACTCAATATCGAGTTCAACAATTTCAGATCATAACCTCGGTCCCTATCATATTTTTATATATTTTTTATCCACACTTTTGATTTGTGCCTTTTCCCTTTTTTTCTCTCCCACATGGCAGCTGTCTCTCATTCTGCCAGCGCATTCCACACTTCATCTAGAGCCATCTTTCGTCTCTTTACCTGTCCTATTACCATCTCATCTCGAATATCTCTTAATGTCTCTTCACCTCCCAGACCTTCCCTTTCGTTCTTTCATCCCCTCCCCCATTTCCCAGCCCCCAAACTGGCCTTTTAATATTTCATTTCCTGCTTTTTTTTCTCAGTTCTGAAGAAGGGTTTCGACCTGAAACGTTAACTCTGTTTCTCTCTCCACGGATGTTGCCTGGCCTGCTGAGTTTTTCCAGCTTTTTCTGTTGTTATTTAGGCCTATATGCTCTAGAGTTTAGAAGAATGAGAGGTGATCTCATTGAAACACACAAAATTCTTAGAGCTTGACAGGGTAGATGCAGGGAGGATGTTTCCCCTGGCTGGGGAGTCTAGAACCAGGGGTCACAGTCTCAGAATAAGGGGTCGGCCATTTAAGACTGAGATGAGGAGAAATTTCTTCACTCAGAGGGTGGTGAATCTTTGGAACTCTTTACCCCAGATGGCTATGGAGGTTCAGTCATTGAGTATATTCAAGACAGAGATCAATAGGTTTTTGAATATTAAGGGAATTAAGGGGTATGGGGATAGTGCAGGAAAGTGGAGATGAGGTAGATCAGCCATGGTCTTATTGAATGGCGGAGCAGTCTCGACAGGCCAAATGGCCGACTCCTGCTCATATTTCTTATGTTCTAGCTGATCCAACTGGTTGATATCCAATCCAGTGGAAAAAGCTGCCTTTTCTTGTGAAACTAGCAAAGTGACACATGGATTGAAACATGATCAACTTAAAAAACTAATGGTTGGCATGTATAATATTGATGCTATTTAAAATGCTACCAGTCAAACCATTATAGGGTAACCTAAAGCTGCATCCCTTTTTTTTTTGTACCTCGAAATCTTTTCAAAGTGATGTACATCTTTGCCAAGTTCATTCTGAAAGATATAATAAATACAAATGAAGGGTATACAGTTATTCTCTATTGTAACAATATGTTATAATGCATGGAGGGGGAGAAGCAGAGACTCAAAATTCCTAATTTTCATTTACTGCATATGAATTGTAAGCAAATTGGAATCCAGTTAAATTAGATCTCAATCATCACATAACTGTCTGATGTTCTGTTGAACACATTAATTCTTGACAAATCCAATCAGACATTTTTCAGGCTAAATTATTAGGAAGCATAGTTACACTACTTTTCCATAATTAGATTCCATAATAGTTGCATGCCTTACTAATTATTCAACCTGCCTAAATCACATTCAAACAATTACTTGTCCAAATCTTTTCCAAAATATTTTCAGAGGCATTAACTAAAATAGTTCTACATCAGGGTTGTCCAACAGAAATTGCTGACTATCTATGGGTATGGCTAAGGCAACACCATTTTAGCCATGTGCACTAATTTTAGTAGAAAGCTCCTTACATACACTCACACTACAGGTGAATGTACTTCACAGGTGTATATTTAACTTTAACAAACATCTACCACCAAGAATTATTTTTTTCTCACTCACAGAATCACAGAAACCCCACAGTGCAGATAGAGGCCATTTCGGCCCATCGAGCCTGCACCGACACATATCCCACCCAATCCCCGTAACCCCTACACCAACACATATCCCTCCCTATCCCCGTAACCCCACGTATTTAATCCCCCTAACACTAAGGGTCAACTTATCATGGCCAATCAACCTAACTCGCACATCTTTGGACTGTGGGAAGAAACCGGAGCACCCGGGAGGAAACCCACGCAAACACGGGGCGAATGTGCAAACTCCACACAGACAGTGGCCCGAGGCCGGAACCCTTAAACACTCTGTTTTTAATCTTACCATTTTACCAACAAATGCACAAAAATGTTAAAGTGCATATGCATATGCCAAGTGACTATAAATATTGAGACCATATCCCCAATGACAGTGTCCATTACTAATCAGGAATGCAATTAGGCATATCTGGATTCCCGATTTGTCACATGTGGCTCGTGGCTAATGCATTGGACAACATACATCAAGCAACTTGTAGAATTACCAAAACCAGCTTGGTTTTGGCAATCTCCATACACACTTTTGGGACAAGAGAGGCATCAGCCTGCACAGCAAACTCAAAGTATACAGGGCTGGTGTTCTGACGATCCCGCTTTATGCTCGTCATATTTATGCCACATTAAGAAACTGAACCACGTTCACCTAAGCTGTCGGAGACAACGAATGGAGATCAGAGGGCAAAGACAAGATCCCTGACAAGGAAATTCTTTAAAAAGCTGACATGAAGGCTTGGCTACGCTGATCAGGTCATGTGGTGCGAATGTCTGACAAATGAATCCCAAAGATAACTATGGCGCATTGACAACTGGGGAGCACTATCATGGTGAACAGCAAAGAGATAGAAAGGCCTAGAAATTCAGTTGGGCGCGGCAGCCGTTAGCGCCTTAGGAGGAGTAGATTTCGAGCGCTAGGCGCTTAGCGGCCGGGGGCAGCACGATCTGCGCCTCGCCCCAACTTCAGTACACATTTAGCGCCGGCGCAAAATCTTAGCGCGCGCACATCATGACGTCATTTGCTAGTGCAACGCCTTTTGTGCGCCCCGAACTGGAACTTCACTCGCGCCGGCCCATTGTGCGCCGGGCGGCCCGAGCGACTGTGAAGTGGAACGGTACACAGCCCAGCTGGGCCGCGGGGAGCGCAAATTAAAGGGCACTTACCCAGCAGTATAAAGGCCAGCCATTTTGCAGCATTCACTCTTGTGCAACGGTTTTTTGGACAAAGACCAAGGAAGAGGGTTTACTGGTTTGGACCAACACTTGGACAGGTATTTTTGGCTCAGGCCAGAGCTTACCAATTATCTTTGCCTTCATTCAGAGCTCAGTGTTTGCCAGCATATAATGGGTGCTGCATTGGGTGGCAACGCTGAATTTCAGCCTTATGCCAGAAGGGCTTACAGACGGTGAGTGTGGCAGCCCTGGCTAGACGCAGAGGGGGCAACAGGCGTCGCCAACTGAGGCCTTACCCACGCAGGGTATACTGCCAGCAGACCTCCTATCTGACCATGTCTGCCGCGATGTGTGTTAGGAGGCTGCGATTCCGAAGGGAGGTGGTTGCAGACATCTGCCGGCTGCTTCAGAGAGATCTGCAGCCACAGCTGATGCGCAGGACGTCTGTCGGTGGCAGTGAAGGTGACGGTGGCTCTCAACTTCTAGGCCTCCGGCTCCTTCCAATCCGCTACTGGGGACATCGCTAACATATCCCAGTTCGCCGTGCATTGCTGCATCCGCCAGGTGACCAAAGCCCTTTTCAGAAGGAGACATCAATTCATCTCCTTCCCCATGACCCTGGACAAGCAGCAGCAGCGTGCAGTGGGGTTTGCAAGAATAGTGGGCTTCCCCATGGTGCAGGGCGCCATTGACTGCACGCATGTGGCTTTGCGGGCACCTCTTGAGCATGCCGAGGATTACCGCAACCGGAAGGGCTACCATTCCCTCAATGTACAGCTGGTGTGTGACCACAGGCAGCGCATCCTAGTCGTCAATGCCCGCTTTCCAGGCAGCAGCCACGATGCCTTTATCCTGCGACAGACAACTGTGGCTGACACAGCCTCCCCCAAGAGGATGGCTTAGCGGGGACAAAGGCTATCCTTTGTGTACCTGGCTCATGACCCCGCTCCGCGCGCCCACGACCCCTGCTGAAGAGGCATACAACGAGAGCCATCAAGCGACGAGGAACCTCATAGAACAATCGGCGTGCTCAAGCAACGGTTCCGCTGTCTCGATCGCTCCGGGGGAGCCCTCCAGTATTCGCAGGATCGAGTCTCCCAATTCGTCGTCGTTTGCTGCATGCTGCACAACCTGGCTATCCGCAGAACTCAGGCACTGCCACCTCACGTTGGACCACCACCTCAGGAGGAGGAGCAGGAGGAGCATGAGGACGACGAGGACAAGGAGTACCAGCCCAGGAGGGAGGCACAAGGTCCAAGGGCCGCCCGTCGGCGGCTTATTGAACGTCACTTCTAGGCCCCGTCAGGGAATGGCTTGTGCCAATAATAGAACATGATTGCAGCCGCTCCGCAAGCCCTCAGCCGGTTAAGGCAACAAACACTTCAAAGATCAAACATGGACAATGTGAATAAATAAAATGGTTTATTGTACAAACTCTGGGCCCTTCCCACATGAAAACCAAAAACAGACGAAACCCCCAAAAAACACTCAAACACATTACTCGCTCCCACAACCTGGAGAGGATTAACAAAATAGGGCAACTAAAATGGCCGTCATTCTCGGCCTTCGTCAAAAACAAACATCACATCATCGGCCTTCAAAAAACAAACATCCAATTCTCGGCTGCAAGAAACAAACACAAATGGCCACACATTCGACTATTTGGCCCGCTAGGGCGATGCCTTGGCCATCTTTGGGTGGCCCCTGCCCGCCCTGCTGCTCCGCCTCAAAGTAAGGCCATTGGCTGCTGCAAGGCTGGGGGCAGGCTCCTGAGGGGCACATGTCGTGACGGCAGATGCCCTTGGGGGTCGGCCTAGTCGAGGTCTGGCCGTCGAGCGGGCGGCTGTTGATTGCTGCAGCTGTGGCTGGCCAGCATCAGTCGCTGCAGCAGCTCCTGGCAGCTCCACTGGGGGACTGGCAGTGGCGGCTGGAGGAATGGTGGCAAGCTGGCGGATGGCAGGCGCTCGCTGGTCGCCTGAGACACTGGCACTCGCCCGGGCCAGCACTGCAGCATGCGCACCAACCTGCCGAGGGACAGACCGCTGTGCTGCTGCAGCGCGCCGGGTGCCCTGGCGATGCCTGGCTGACACAGCGAGTGTGGCAGCAGTGAGTGCCCGTGATGACCTGTTCACTGACCGCATCAGAGCAGCCAGTGACTGGACGGCACCACTGATCACCTGGCCAGTCGCTGACAGAGCTGCCCCGAATTCCGCCCGACTGGTGGCCTCTGAGGGCCCGAACTCGGCCACACTCAGAGAAGGAATCGATGGACTCAGGCAACCGTGCCACTGCCGCCATGAGCTCCGTGTGCCGGCGCTCCGAGTCCGCGGACAAGTCTTCGAGGCGTTCCATCTCCTCGGCGAAGAGCATCTCCTAACTGGAGGCCGGACTCTCCCTCTGGGGAGAAGGCCGCCAAGCTGGCCGACCCTTCCTGCGTTGCTGGAGGCCGCTGGGCCTAGCAATTGGACTCCCCTCAGACGCTTCCCCCCTCTGGGGAGAAGGCCGCCGAGCTTCCACCCCCCCTCCCGCCTTTCTGCAGCCCGCAGGTCCCAGGAGCTCCCCTCCCCTTCGACACTTCCGCCACGCTGCCCTCCAGGGAAGACGTGTCCCCTACATTGGCCTGGGTGGCCGCGGCTGAGGGTTCCCCTGATGGGCCGCCTTCCTCTTGCTCCTCCTCCTGCTCCTCTTCGGAGGGTCTGTCACTGGCAAGTTCAGGGACCTCCTCTTCACCATCTGAAAGCAGGAAGGCACAAGAGTAGCTTTAGAGTGAGGAGAGGGCGTCAGTGCGGGATGCATGAGTGATGGCATTCAGCGCATTGGTCGGACAGTGGCAAAGGATGTAGATCTGATGCGCAAGTGGGGCGAGAGAGGTGCAAAAGGTGATGTCCTTGCCATTGCTGCCCAGAACAGGGTCGGCATCTCCACATGCAATGGGCCCAATCACCCGGCCACCCATGAGGCGCTCCACGCGATGTTGCAGGTCGGTGAGTGGCTGGATATGGGGTCGGCCTCCCCCGGTCGCAGTCCGGCTCTTGCGATTATTCGCCAGCTTGGCCTGCAAGAGAAAGGACGGCCTCTAAGTACAGTGTGTCGCCGATCTTGTGTGCACTGCCTCCCATGGTGGAATAGCCTGGCCAGTGTGTCGCCATGATCTGGTGTGCACTGCCTCCCATGGTGGAATAGCTTGGCCAGTGTTTTAAGTGCAGAATGTGCAATTGATGCTCATGCCTGTCCCATAGCTGCTGGATGAAGGCTGGCCATTAGAGCTTTCAGGTCCCTTTGCCCATAATGTGAGGTGCACATGCAAGGATGAGGAGGTCACTGGAAAGGGTACTCACCCTGACAATGCGTGCGAGGTCATTTAACTTTTTGCGGCATTGGGCACCGCTCCTGGGGACGTCGCTGTTGGCTGACAGCTTGGTGGCGACATGCCTCCAGGCTCTCCTGTAGACACGGACCGTCGCCTTCTTGCCATTGTCTGGGTACAAAACATGGCGCCTCTTCTCCACAGCAGCAATCAGCACACTCAGATCACGCTCTGCACGTTCACAGGCCTTCTCCATGTCTTCAGGCGCTATTTGGGTCCAGCAGCAGTGTTCAGGCCTAGCTGGAGGGCTCCACTATCCAGGGCGTGGCAGCAGACACAGTCGACCCTTCCCCCTTAAGAGCTGGCCGGCACCAGGGTGTCTGCTGTCAATCACGAGATGGCCGCACCTGCGCTGCGCCCGGCCTCGGCGCTATCGATCACCACCTCCGGCTTAGCGCCCAAAGAGAGGCGTCCAGCAGCAGTTTTAGCGCTCGCCCGAACTCCTAGGGCGAAGCTAATGAATATCGGAGAAGTGGCATCGATTTGGCGGCGACCGCAAACTTTAGCGGACGCCCCACTTTAGCGCCCCAAAAGTGGCGTCAATGAATTTCTAGGCCAAAGAGTCATCATAGTCATAACGGTACAGAAGGAAGCCATTCGGCCCATCGAGTCCGTGCCGGCTCTCTGTAGAGCAATCCAGTCAGTCCCATTCCCCCGCTCTATCCCCATAGCCCTGCAAGTTTATTTCCCTCAAGTGGGCTATCCAATCTCCCCTTGAAAGTGACTGCTTAAAAGTGACTCTGAAATAGTACAAAATAGAAGTCCAAAGTGGGAACAACTTGATCAACAGAAGAAAGCATGGCGAAAAACCATCTATGAAGACATCTTCTACAATGAGGCTCCTTGAATTGCTTATGCTGAATGTACAACCCAGTCTCCCCTGAAAATCAACATGGTAAATCGGGGATCCATTGTGCATTCCTAGCAAAAAATGGTCTCATTAGTCACCTAAAAACGGATTGCAGAAACAAAGATGTTTTGACTGTCTTCTTCAACCAATGAACCACATCTTACATGCATTCGTTTTAGAAGCCGTTAATGATTTCACTACAAATGGCAAACAAAGGAAATCTTGCTCTCTACTTTCTTGGATCCATTCCTATCAATCACACAATCTGTCTACGCTGGCAGGATGAGCACCTCTCCCTGATTTCGAGCACAGTCTCTGACAATCTCGTCCTGCCTCCCTCCTCCGTTTCATTCTGCTTCGCAGCGAGCATCTCTCCCTTGGGTACAATTTCTCCTCTTCCCGCAGTTTAGACGTTATGCGTGGCAGTTTCTCTTCGTCTTTTTTTTTCTTCCATGAATGTCTTTCTGTCTGTGCAGTGGTTGTCTGTACTTCAGTCTGTTTTGGGGTTAGCCCATTTCTGTCTGGTGTCTTTCACTGTCTCAAGAACTCTAGGACCGAGCTGTTTGGCTGCTCCAGAGCACCCAAGAACAGCACAGTTCTCCAGTAACATGTTTTTTTTCAAACATTTGCCGCCCAGTGCTACATTTGTAATGGCGCCGCATCTACCGAAGCCCCCTTAACCTCCGTGGTTAGTCAAGTTTCCGAAGAGTTGAAGGCAGGTAGCTCCGACCCTGGCGAATGAGGAATTCTTACCTTTGCTCCCAACCTTGGTTCAGGGCGATCAGGGATCAGGGCTCACTCACAGCAGACTCCGCGGCTTCTCGTCAGCTCCGGCTCTTTCCGCTCAATCAATGCGACCACCCTCCCGTTTTATAACCAGCCCCAGGAAAGTTCCAGAAGGAATTCGAAACGCCTGTGAAACCCGAGCCAACAGCACCAGGGGCCAGGATCCACCCCCCTTAAATAAGAACATCGTCTTAATTGGGGCACTCAATACATTTCATTGAACATTACTCGAACACTGTTTTCTGTTGTATGCAGCTTCTTGCAAGTGTTAGCATGTCTTCACATAAAAGGTGTGATAAAAGCCCAAACCTTCTGAAAATCTGCACAATCTAAGGTAATCACTGCAAAGGAGCGGTTCCAGCAGTTAAAATAAAGTCATTTACTATCTGTTGTTTTCGTTGTATTCTAGTACATAAAACAATAGGATAAGCTACCTTACGTTTTCTGTTTTAGCAAATGTGTTCAAATGCAGGGTTTTATTTCCATCACATCACATCCTGTATACATGAACTGATTAATTATACTGATCAAAGTGATGTTTTTAAAGCAACTCTAGCGGCATTTTTGTCCTTTGTAACTTTTAAAAGTTTTCTTCATCACTCTTCGGCATCGCGTTTAAGCAAGAAAATCAACATTTGGAACAATATTACAAAAGAAAGCAACTGTCAGATCGATTAAAAGTATACATATATTCTTAAAATAGTGAGATACAGACAAGGTGGCGCAGGAATGCAAATAACGATGTCTTAATTTGATCGTGAACTTTTGTTTCCGTGGTTATTTGAAAAAGTATTTTAAATAATGCTTCTAACATCTCTCTGTGTTCCCACTAAAGCAGGGCACAGATGCACCTCCCCCATTCCTGAGTCGTGGAACTGCCACGTCGACAGTTCGGAGAGATCCATTGTAAGTTTTTACATCTGTACTTAGTTATTTTTGATTGACCCTTTACGTTCCAAAGTATACATGTTCTTTTCCTCTCCAACCTGCTCCGTCAAGTTTTACAAATGCATCAATTCTAGATTACATTTTAAGCATCAAATGTGATTTTCTATTGAAATGGAAGTATTGTGGAAGTATCCACTGTGGACACCAGAACAAAGAGAAATATGCGGCATTTCAAATAAGAGAAATGATTTAGCCTCAAAAAAGCAGCACAAGGGCTTCGGGCCTTCAGGGCATTAAAAATGTGAAAGTTCTGTCTGGTTAACAAATGTAAGTCACACAACACCAGGTTATAGTCCAACAGTTTTATTTGAAATCACAAGCTTTTGGAGTGCTGCTCCTTCGTCAGGTGAAGTGGAGAGATGCCTATAGATACAGATTATATAGTCAGAGAATAATGCCAGATGATTACAGGTAATCTTTCTAACTGCCATTTATCACACCTCGGCAGAGAGATAATCACAGCAATCAAAGGTGTGAATGGTGTCCAAACAGGTCAGTCAGGAAAACATTACATCAAAGAACAATGAGGTGGGGTCACAAGGGGTAAAATGTTGCAGATGCTGGGGTCTGTATGAAAAACAAAAAACAGACAAAAAACATTTTCTTTGCAGGAAATCACAGCAGGTCCGGCCGCATCTGTGTAGAGAGAACAAGCCAACGACAACTCGAGTCTGGATGACCCTACGTCAGGTGCGGTTACATGTAGCGTGACATGAACCCAAGATCCCGGTTGAGGCCGTCCTCATGAGTGCGGAACTTGGCTATCAGTTTCTGCTCTACGATTTTGCATTGTCGTGTGTCTCGAAGGCCACCTTGGAGAATGCTTACCCAAAGATTGGAGGCTGAATGTCCTTGACTGCTGAAATGTTCCCCGACTGGGAGGGAACACTCCTGCCTGGCGATTGTTGCGCGGTGTCCGTTCATCCGTTGTCGCAGTGTCTGCATGGTCTCGCCGATGTACCATGCTCCGGAGCATCCTTTCCTGCAACGTATGAGGTAGACAACGTTGGCCGAGTCACATGAGTATGTACCATGTACGTGGTGGGTGGTGTCCTCACGTGTGATGATGGTATCTGTGTTGATGATCTGGCATGTCTTGCAGAGGTTGCCGTGGCAAGGTTGTGTGGTGTCGTGGTCGCTGTTCTCCTGAAAGCTGGGTAATTTGCTGCGAACGATGGTCTGTTTGAGGTTAGGCGGCTGTTTGAAGGCGAGTAGTGGAGGCATGGGGCTGGCCTTAGCGAGGTGTTCGTCATT
This sequence comes from Somniosus microcephalus, assembly GCF_052327205.1. Taxonomy (NCBI): domain Eukaryota; kingdom Metazoa; phylum Chordata; class Chondrichthyes; order Squaliformes; family Somniosidae; genus Somniosus; species Somniosus microcephalus. The sequence continues at coordinate 422,769,145 of NC_140987.1, forward strand.
ATCGATGACATGTTGAAGGCTGTGAAGAACATGGCGTAGTTTCTCCGCTCCGGGGAAGTACTGGATGACGATGGGTACTCTGTTGGTTGTGTCCCGTGTTTGTCTTCTGAGGAGGTCTATGCGATTTTTTGCTGTGGCCCGTCGGAACTGTCAATCGACGAGTCGAGCGTCATATCCCGTTCTTACGAGGGCGTCTTTCAGCGTCTGTTGGTGTCCATCGCGTTTCTCCTCGTCTGAGCAGATCCTGTGTATTCGCAGGGCTTGTCCATAGGGGATGGCTTCTTTAACGTGGTTAGGGTGGAAGCTGGAGAAGTGGAGCATTCTGAGGTTGTCTGTGGGCTTGCGGTAGAGTGAAGTGCTGAGGTGTCCATCTTTGATGGAGATTCGTGTGTCCAAGAATGAAACCGATTCTGAGGAGTAGTCCATGGTGAGTTTGATGGTGGGATGGAACTTGTTGATGTTATCGTGTAGTCTTTTCAGTGATTCTTCGCCGTGGGTCCATAGGAAGAAAATGTCGTCGATGTATCTGGTGTATAGCGTTGGTTGGAGGTCCTGTGCAGCGAAGAAGTCTTGCTCGAACTTGTGCATGAAGATGTTGGCGTATTGGGGTGTGAATTTGGTCCCCATGGCTGTTCCGTGTGTTTGGGTAAAGAACTGGTTGTCGAAGGTGAAGACATTGTTGTCAAGGATGAAGCAGATGAGTTGTAGGATGGCGTCTGGAGATTGGCTGTTGTTGGTGTTGAGTACTGAGGCTGTCACAGCGATGCCATCATTGTGGGGGATACTGGTGTAGAGTGCTGAGACGTCCATCGTGGTGAGGAGTGTTCCTGGTTCAACTGGTCCGTGGGTGCTGAGTTTCTGTAAGAAGCCTGTAGTGTCGCGACAGAAGCTGGGGGTTCCCTTTACGATGGGTTTCAGGGTGCCCTCGGCGTATCCAGAGAGGTTTTCACACAGGGTTCCATTGCCTGATACAATAGGATGTCCGGGTGTGTTGGCTTTGTGTATCTTTGGGAGGCAGTAGAAGTCTCCCACGCGGGGAGTACGTGGGATGAGAGCGCGTAGGATGCTTTGAAGGTCTGGATTGAAGGTCCTGATCAGTCTGTTGAGTTGGCGGGTGTGTTCTTTGGTCGGATCTGCGGGTAACTGTCTGTAGTGTTCCTGGTTGTCCAGTTGTCGGTATGCTTATTTGCAATAGTCCGTTCTGTTCTGTATGACGATGGCTCCTCCTTTGTCTACTGGTTTGATGACGATGTTGCGGTTGGTCTTGAGAGCGTGGATGGCGTTGCGTTGTGCTCGGGTGACATTCTGGACTGTCTTGTGAGTGCGGCTGATGAATCTGGCGTTGATGCATCTCCTGACAGCTTGAGCATACATGTCAAGCTTAGGGCAGCGACCCTCCAGATGGGTCCAATTTGACTCTTTCTTCTTCGGTTGCTGCACTGCGGATCCCTCTGTCTGCTGTTCTGGATCATTGGTTGTCTCATTGGGTTCGCTGCTGGCATCTTGGGATTTGTGGAAGAATTCCCGGAGCCTCATTCTCCTGATGAATTCCTCTGTGTCTGCCGTGAGACCGATGGGGTCCAATTTGATGGTGGGGCAGAAATTGAACCCTCGGCTGAGAACTTCAATTTCATCTGGTTGAAGGGTGTGGTCGGACAAGCTGAGGATGGACTTCCCTGTGGTTTCAACTGTGGTGCCGGGGGAAGTTTGGTTGCTGCTGGTGGTGATGCCGAGTTTCTCAAGCTTCCTGTTCTTGGTGTGCATGTAGGCAATGTAGTTCCGTTGCCTCGTCTGTTTGGCGGTGTCTCGTAGCTGGTCTGCTGTGTCCTGAGCACAGGCTGAGAACATGGACTCTATCTCGGTTTCGAGGTTGCAGCGTCTGCTGTAGAGCTGGTGTACGAGATGGTTGAGGAGTGTGCGAGAGGTACGACGGCAGAGTCTCTCAGCGTAGTTTGTGTTGTAGGTTGACTTGAGTGGGTTCGTGATCTGTAGTCCTTTCGGGATCTTGTCTGCTTTCTTGCATCTCTGTAGAAACTTGATGTCTGTGTCGATATGCGCGATCTTCTTGGAGATCCTCTCCACTTTGAGCCGACAGTTTGTGATGTCGATAGTAGCCATGGTGTGGAGATGCCGGTGTTGGACTGGGGTGGACAAATGTAAGAAGTCACACAACAGCAGGTTATAGTTCAACAGTTTTATTTGAAATCACAAGCTTTCGGAGCGCTGCTCCTTCGTCAGGTGAAGTGGAGAGATGCATAAAGACACAGCTTACATAGTCAGAGAATAATGCCAGATGATTACAGGTAATCTTTCTAATTGCCATATATCACACCTCGGCAGAGAGATAATCACAGCAATCAAAGGTGTGAATGGTGTCCAAACAGGTCAGTCAGGAAAACATTACATCAAAGAACAATGAGGTGGGGTCACAAGGGGTAAAATGTTGCAGATGCTGGGGTCTGTATGAAAAACAAAAAACAGACAACATTTTCTTTGCTGGAAATCACAGCAGGTCCGGCCGCATCTGTGTAGAGAGAACAAGCCAATGACAACTCGAGTCTGGATGACCCTACGTCAGGTGGGGTTACATGTAGCGTGACATGAACCCAAGATCCCGGTTGAGGCCGTCCTCATGAGTGCGGAACTTGGCTATCAGTTTCTGCTCTACGATTTTGCATTGTCGTGTGTCTCGAAGGCCGCCTTGGAGAATGCTTACCCGAAGATCGGAGGCTGAATGTCCTTGACTGCTGAATTGTTCCCCGACTGGGAGGAAACACTCCTGCCTGGCGATTGTTGCGCGGTGTCCGTTCATCCGTTGTCGCAGTGTCTGCATGGTCTCGCCGATGTACCATGCTCCGGGGCATCCTTTCCTGCAACGTATGAGGTAGACAACGTTGGCCGAGTCACATGAGTATGTACCATGTACCTGGTGGGTGGTGTCCTCATGTGTGATGATGGTATCTGTGTTGATGATCTGGCATGTCTTGCAGAGGTTGCCGTGGCAGGGTTGTGTGGTGTGGTCGTTGTTCTCCTGAAAGCTGGGTAATTTGCTGCGAACGATGGTCTGTTTGAGGTTAGGCGGCTGTTTGAAGGCGAGTAGTGGCGGCGTGGGGATGGCCTTAGCGAGGTGTTCGTCGTCATCAATGACATGTTGAAGGCTGCGAAGAACATGGCGTAGTTTCTCCGCTCCGGGGAAGTACTGGACGACGAAGGGTACTCTGTTGGTTGTTTCCCGTGTTTGTCTTCTGAGGAGGTCTATGCGATTTTTTGCTGTGGCCCGTCGGAACTGTCGATCGACGAGTCGAGCGTCATATCCCGTTCTTACAAGGGCGTCTTTCAGCGTCTGTAGGTGTCCCATCGCGTTCCTCCTCGTCTGAGCAGATCCGGTAGTTGCAGCGAGGCGAGCATAGCCTTGGGGAGCAATCCTTGTGGGCCAAGAGGAGCAAGAATGCTTCCTCCTGCCCCCACCTGCCCCCCAAGCTCATCCACCAGTAGCCCGCCCGCTCCCCAGGGTCGGGGATCGGACCCCCCTGGGATCTCAACTCAGCCCTGGGGTCAGGGAATTGGATCCCAGCCTGGGATCGGAACTCAACACCGGGGTCGGGGATCGGTCCCCCCCCCCCCCCCCCAGGATTGGACCCAGCCCACTCCCCGGACCCCGCAACTACCTGGTCCTGTGGCCTCCTGGTCAGCGTTCCCCGCCTGACTGGAAACCAGCCTGTCAATCAGGAGAAATCTGGAACTCTGGGTTGCCTGTGTCTACTGGTCCCCGCTCTGGGTGGGTGGGTGGGAAACAACAAAAATCCAGCCCGTTAACTCTGCTTCGCTCTGCATAGATGCTGCCTGACCTTTTTAAATATATCCAGCATTTTCTGTTTTTACTTCAGATTTCCAGCATCCACAGCATTTTGCTTTTGTCTTTGCATTTACGTTTTATTTAGGAATTGGGTCTCAGCATTACACAGTGGAATCCAGTGGAATTAGCATGCAACTGAAAAATAAAAGGAGAATGAGACGCGAACTAGACAGGAACTGAAAAATCAGCGGTACAAAAGCGCGCTGGTGGTTTAGTTGGTAAAGGTACTTCCTAGACTAGGATATTCCTTGGTCTTTGCTGTATTACACAATCTTAGCTAGAATAGCAGTACAGACACTAGCCTCAGTGCCCCTGGATTAGGTAGGGAGCAAGAAATCTGCCACGATTCCTATTCCTAACTGCTGTCCAGTGACTCCTGTTGGAAAGTGCACGCATGTGGAGAAGATCTGATGTAGTTATGATGCCCCTTACCCATGGTCTGCTTACACTCATTGGCCCTCAATTTGCAGTGGGTAATAACAGCGAACTAATAGCGTTCGCTGTTATTACCCCTTTGAAACTGACTGCAACTTCAGGATGTAGCGCATGCGCATCTAAACGTGGAAATCCTGAAATTGCGGTCAGTCATTCATGCTCCAGTACTGGCTGTGATGTGGACACCGCCCCCGCCCCCGCCTCCCCCCACCCCCAACACCCTGCATAGCCAGCAATCAGTGAAATCAGTAAAACTGAAGAAAACTTGGGCTTTTCTGCAGTAATATCCTACAGATATTTAATATCTGTTAAATACCCCATTAAAAGTTAGACCTTGTTGGGTTAGGTGTAACTGGGGCTTTAACAGCATATTGACTGTTAAACACATGTTATGGCCCTGAAAATCTCATTTTAATTTTGTAGAGTGTCAAGTTTCTCCATTATGATAAAAATTTCAATTTTACGAAACTTTAAAATAATTTTTTTTTAAAGTTTGTTCATGTTTATTTCAGGCTGACAGAGCCCCAATCTTGGTTTTGCGCTCTAACATTTTTTAAAAGTCCAAATAAAAGCAACTTCTTCACTTCCTGGTTCCCTGTCTGTGAGAATTCTGCATTGTGATTGGCAGCTTAGACAGCTTGTTGAGGCCACAGCAGCATCGCACTAGTGTCAGTAATAGCAACCATGAAACTATCGGATTGTCGTAAAAACCCATCTGGTTCATTAATGTTCTTTACGGAAGGAAATCTGCCGTCCTTACCTGGTCTGGCCTATATGTGACTCCAGACCCACAGCAATATGATTGACTCTTAACTGCACTCTGAAATGGCCTAGCAAGCCACTTAGTTGTAACAAACCGCTACGAAACACAATAATAAGAATAAAACCGGACGGACCACCCGGCATCGACCTCGGCACCGGCTACGGACACAACAATGGTACACCCAGCCCAGTCGACCCTGCAAAGTCCTCCTCACCAACATCTGGGGAATTGTGCCAAAATTGGGAGAGCTGTCCAACAGACTAGTCAAGCAACAGCCTGACATAGTCATACTCACAGAATCATACCTTTCAGCCAATGTCCCAAACTCCTCCATCACCAGGACAGACCCACCAGGGATGGTGGCACAGTATAGGCAGTCGGGAAGGAGTGGTCCTGGAGTACTCAACATTGACTCTGGATCCCATGAAGTCTCATGGCTTCAGATCAAGCATGGGCAAGGAAACTTCCTGCTGATTACCACCTATCGCCCTCCCTCAGCTGATGAATCAGTACTCCTCCATGTTGAACACCACTTGGAAGAAGCACTGAGAGTAGCAAGGGCACAGAATGTACTCTGGGTGGCGGACTTCAATGTCCATCACCAAAAGTGGTTCAGTAGCACCAATACTGACCGAGCTGGCTGAGTCCTGAAGGACATAGCTGCCAGTCTGGGCCTGCGACAGGTGGTGAGAGAACCAACACGAGGGAAAGACCTACTTGACCTTGTCCTCACCAGATGCATCTGTCCATGACAGCATTGGTAGTAGTGACCACCGCACAGCCATTGTGGAGACAAAGTCCCGTCTTCACACTGAGGACATCGTGTTGTGTGGCACTACCACTGTGCTAAATGGGATAGATTCAGAACAGATCTAGCAGCTCAAAACTGGGCATCCATGAGGCACTGTGGGCCATCAGCAGCAACAGAATTGTATTCCACCACAATCTGCAACCTCATGGCCTGGCATATCCCTCACTCTACCATTACCATCAAGCTAGGAGACCAACCCTGGTTCAATAAGGAGTGTAGAAGAGCATGCCAGGAGCAGCACCAGGCGTACCTAAAAATGAGGTGCCAACGTGGGGAAGCTGCAAAACAGGACTACATGCATGCTAAAAAGCGGAAGCAGCATGCTATAGACAGGGCTAAGGGATCCCACAATCAACGGATCAGATCAAAGCTCTGCAGTCCTGCCACATCCAGTTGTGAATGGTGGTGGGCCATTAAACAACTAACGGAAGGAGGAGACTCAATGAATAGCCCCATCCTCAATGATGGCAGAGCCCAGCACACGAGTGCAAAAGACAAGGCTGAAGCATTTGCAACCATCTTCAGCCAGATGTGCCGAGTGGATGATCCATATCGGCCTCCTCCTGAGGTCCCCACCATCACAGAAGCCAGTCTTCAACCAATTCGATTCACTCCATGAGATTTCAAGAAACGGCTGAGCGCACTGGATACAGCAAAGGCTATGGGCCCTGACAACATTTCGGCTGTCGTGCTGAAGACTTGTGCTCTAGAACGAGCCACGCCTCTAGCCAAGCTGTTCCAGTACAGCTACAACACTGGCATCTATCCAGCAATGTGGAAAACTGCCCAGTTATGTCCTGTCCACAAAAAGCAGGACAAATCCAATCCAGCCAATTACCGCCCCATCAGTCTACTCTCAATCATCAGCAAAGTGATGGAAGGTGTCATCGATAGTGCTATCAAGCGGAACTTACTCATCAGTAACCTGCTCACTGATGCCCAGTTTGGGTTCCGCCAAGACCCCTCGGCTCCTGACCTCATTACAGCCTTGGTCCAAACATGGACAAAGGAGCTGAATTCCAGAGGTGAGGTGAGAGTGACTGCCCTTAACATCAAGGCAGCATTTGACTGAGTGTGGCATCAAGGAGCCCTAGTAAAACTGAAGTCAATGGGAATCGGGTGGAAAACTCTCTCCTGGCTGGAGTCATACCTAGCAAAAAGGAAGATGGTTGTGGTGGTTAGAGGTCAATCATCACAACCCCAGGACATCGCTGCAGGAGTTCTTCAGGGCAGTGTCCTAGGCCCAACCATCTTCAGTTGCTTCCCTCCAACATAAGGTCAGAAATGGAGATGTTCGCTGATGACTGCACAATGTTCAGTGCCATTCACAGCTCCTCAGATAATGAAGCAGTCCATGCCCATATGCAACAAGACCTGGACGACGTTCAGGCTTGGGCTGATAAGTGGCAGGTAACATTTACGCCACACAAGTGCCAGGCAATGACTATCTCCAACATCGAGAGCCTAACCACCACCACTATTCATTCAATGGCATTACCATCACTGAATCCCCCACCATCAACATCCTGGGGGTCACCATTGACCAGAAACTTAACTGGACTAGCCACATAAATACTGTGACAACAAGAGCAGGTCAGAGGCTGGGTATTCTGTGGCGAGTGTCTCACCTCCTGACTCCCCAAAGCCTTTCCACCATCTACAAGGCACAAGTAAGGAGTGTGATGGAATACTCTCCACTTGCCTGGATGAGTGCAGCTCCAACAACACTCAAGAAGCTCAACACCATCCAGGACAAATCAGCCCGCTTGATTGGCACCCTATCCACCACCTTAAACATTCACTCCCTCCACCACCGGTGTACCATGGCTGCAGTGTGTACCATCTACAAGGTGCACTGCAGCAACTCGCCAAGGCTTCTTCGGCAGCAGCTCCCAAACCCGCGACCTCTTCCACCTAGAAGGACAAGGGCAGCAGGCGCATGGGAACACCACCACCTGCAAGTCACACACCATCCTGACTTGGAAGTATATCGCCGTTCCTTCATCGTCGCTGGGTCAAAATTCTGGAACTCCCTACCTAACAGTACTGTGGGAGTACCTTCACCACACGGACTGCCGCGGTTCAAGAAGGCGGCTCACCACCACCTCAAGGGCAACTAGGAATGGGCAATAAATGCTGGCCTTGCCAGCGACACCCACATCCTACAAACGAATTTTAAAAATATTAAGAGTTTCCCACTATCTTCTTCTTAAGCAGTCCCTCGGAACTGAGGATGACTTGCTTCCACATTAAAAATGAGTTCTCAGGTGACTGATGAGTCCAATGTGGGACCTACAGTCTCTGTCACAGGTGGGGCAGATGGTGGTTGAAGGGGCGGGTGGGTGGGGTGCTTGGGTTCACATGCGCTCCTTGCACTGATTGCGCTTGGCTTCCGCTTGCTACCAGCGAAGTGACTCGAGGTGTTCGGCGCTTTCCTGGATGCTTCTCCTCCACTTTGTGCGGTCTTGGGCCAGGGATTCCCAGTTGTCGGTGGGGAAGTTACACTTTGTCAAGGAGGCTTTGAGGATGTCCTTGAAGCGTTTCCTCTGCCCACCTGGGGCTCTCTTGCCGTAGCGGAGCTCCGAGTAGAGCACTTGTTTTGGGAGTCTCGTATCGGGCATGCGGACGATGTGACCCGTCCATCGAAGCTGATTGAGCGTGGTCAGAGCTTCGATGCTGGGGATGTTGGCCTGAGCGAGAACACTGACGTTGGTGCGCCTATCCTGCCAATGGATTTGCAGCATCATGCGGAGACAGTGTTGCTGGTACCTCTCCAGTGCTTTGAGGTGGCTGTTGTACATGGTCCTTCCCACTATACTACACTGGTCTCAGTTGCACATCAAGAAAGGCAAACTTCTCGCAACAGAGATCACAAGATCTTTCTGGGCAGCTTTCTTTGGGGCCAGCAGTGAACGCCTTTGCCGCTGACCGCAAATTTCAGGCCATTGTCTAGACTGACACCTGAAGAATCGCCACTTGGGTGATGTATTATCTGGTAACCAATGCCTGTAAGAAACTATCTCGGCAAGAAGTCAGCAACTTCACAAGTTGAGAAAAAGTCCAATCCATCCTGACTAGGACATATATGGCTGCTCCTCCATCATTGCTGGGATACTACCCTGGCATTCCTTACCTAACACCATAATGAGAGTGCCACCACCATAAGGACTGCAACAGTTCAAGAAGGCACACTACAATCACCATCCCAGGGCAGCTAGGAATAGGCAATAAAAATGCAGCCTTACCAGCATCGCCCACATTCCAAGAAAAACTGTTTTAAAAATTGAGATTTCTAGCATTCTTTGATCATTTTACATGGGACACATGACAGCCTTCACAGAGTTCTACCTCACTGCAATGATTTGACATGTGCTCAACCCGGTGAACTGAAACAGTGGCCAACAACAGCAACAACAACTTGCATGTATATAGCACCTTTAATGTAGAAAACGCCCCAAGACACTTCACAGATATTAGGCAGGGTGACTAAAAGCTTGTTCAAAGAGCTGGATTTTAAGGAGTGTATATAAGGTGGAGAAGTTTGGAGAGGGAATTCAAGAAAGAAAGAGTTGCATTTATATAGCACCTTTCAGGATCACCGGACGTCTCAAAGCATTTTGCAGCCAATGAAGTACTTTTGAAGTGTAGTTACTGTTGTAATGTGGGAAACGCAGCAGCCAATTTGCGCACAGCAAGGTCCCACAAACAGCAATATGATAATGACCAGATCATCTGTTTTTGTTATGTTGGTTGAAGGTTATGTATTGGCCAGGACACCGGGGATAACTCCCTGCTCTTCTTCAAAATAGTGCCATGGGATCTTTTACATCCACCTGGGAGAGCAGACAGGACCTCGGTGTAACGTCTCATCCGAAAGACAGCACCTCCAACAGTGCAGCACTGCACTGGAGTGTCAGCCTAGCTTTATGTGCGCAAGTCCCTGGACTGGGACTTGAACCCACAACCTTCTGACTCAGAGGTGAGAGTGCTACCAACTGAGCCACTGCTGACACTTAGGGCCTAGGCAGCTGTACTGATTTTAAATGCACCAGAGGCCAGTGTTGGAAGAATGCAGAGTTGTTGGAGGATTGTAGAGCTGGAAAAGATTACAGCGATAGGGAGGGATGAGGCCACATAGAGATTTGAGCACAAAGATGAGAATTTTAAATTTGAGGCTGGAGAGAGGTAGCGCTGGATGTCGTCAGCTTATTTATGGAACCTGAACCCATGTCTTCAGATGATGTCACCAAGGGGCAGCATGTAGATGAGGAAGAGGAGGGGAGCCAAGGATAGATCCTTTATTTATCCTCACCTGGAAGGTCTCTGGTTACAGAAATGTTAAAGACAACTCTTCGATACCTGATTTCAAGCACATCTTGTTCCATCATACCTCACACCAACCAGGAGAATCTCCTTTTGGTCAAAATAGAGTATCTGAATAACTGCATATGTGTGCAATACTATGAGCAAGGTGACTTGCCAGGCAAACTTATAGCTCCTAAATCTATTCCAACTGCTCCCAGTGAAAATTCCCTAAGCTGTCTCCACTGAACTGAACTAAGGCTTTTTGTAGATAATGGAAATTACTGTAATGGGATTATGGATGCTTCTCTCTCTCAATTTTGAATTCTAAACCTTTTCCAATTAAAAAAGAAAGACTTGTATTTATATAGTGCCTTTCACGACCACCGGACGTCCCAAAGCGCTTTACAGTCAATGAAGTATTTTTTGAAGTATAGTCACTGTTGTAAAGTAGGAAATGCGGCAGCCAATGGATTTACCCCATGGAACTTCCAGCCTTTCCTGCCAACACAAGCAGAATTAAGTCACCCCCCCCCCCCCACCGTCCAATTGAGCATAAATACAGTCACCTACCTCCAGCCACTAAGCAGAAGCAAACATATCAACACTCCCCCACTCAGCATCAAATGGGCAAGACATCCTAACCCCTGCCATTGAGCGGAATCAGTACGCAAACTGGTCCGTCCACACTCCCTACTGAAGACAGAGGTCCTGACACCCCCACAAAGGACAAGCTAGGTCGTCCCCTCCGCACTGAGCACAAATTTGATCATGCCCTTTCTCTTGCTAAGTACAATTTCCCCTCGCACCATCCCCACTTAGAACAAATTGGGGCCTAATCCTGACCCAAGAGCAGTAACTCACCCTGCACCCAACGAAGAGCCAAGTTTTTAGCCCAGTGCAGCTCCTGCTTTCCCTGAGAGGAAAATTGGCCCTGGACCAGAAACCCAACCCTTCCTCATCCACTGTTGGCCCCTCTCCTCCTTCTCTTCTTAGGCAGTCCCTTGGAACCGAGGATGACTTGCTTCCACATGAAAAATGAGTTCTCAGGTGACTGATGTGTCCAATGCGGGACCTACAGTCTCTGTCACAGGTGGGGCAGACGGTGGTTGAAGGGGCGGGTGGGTGGGGTGCTTGGGTTGACGTGCGCTCCTTGCGCTGCCTGCGCTTGGCTTCCGCTTGCTCCTGGCGAAGAGACTCGAGATGTTCGGCGCCTTCCCGGATGCTTCTCCTCCACTTTGTGCGGTCTTGGGCCAGGGATTCCCAGGTGGCGGTGGGGATGTTACACTTTTTCAAGGAGGCTTTGAGGGTGTCCTTGAAATGTTTCCTCTGCCCACTTGGGGCTCTCTTGCCGTGCCGGAGCTCCGAGTAGAGCGCTTGTTTTGGGAGTCTCGTATCGGGCATGCGGACGATGTGACCCGTCCATCGGAGCTGATCGAGCGTGGTCAGAGCTTCGATGCTGGGGATGTTGGCCTGAGCGAGAACACTGACGTTGGTGCGCCTATCCTGCCAATGGATTTGCAGGATCTTGCGGAGGCAGCATTGGTGGTACCTCTCCAGTGCTTTGAGGTGCCTGCTGTACATGGTCCATATCTCTGAGGCATACAGCAGGGTGGGTATCACTGCTGCTCTGTAGACCATGAGCTTAGTGCCGGGTTTGAGGTCCTGGTCTTCAAACACTCTCTTCCTCAGGCGACCGAAGGCTGCATTGGCACACTGAAGGCGGTGTTCAACTTCGTCGTCGACGTCTGCCCTTGTTGACAGTAGGTTCCCGAGTGTAGTGTCCGTGTGTAGATAAAGACACTGAAGACAGGAGTTGGTTCATAGGTATTTACTAAGCAAGTCTGGGGGGGGGGGGGTGTGGGGGGGGGGGGGTGGGGTGGGGGGGGGGTGGGGGTGGGGGTGGGGGGGGGGTGGGGGTGGGGGTGGGGGTGGGGGTGGGGGTGGGGGGGGGGTGGGGTGGGGGTGGGTGGGGGGGTGGGGGGGGTGGGGGGTGTGGGGGGGGGGGTGTGGGGGGGGGGGGGGGTCTAAAGGATATACACAATACACAGGCTTATATAGCCCAAGTGGCAATTACTGGCATTACGCACACCTGGGGCTCTTAAAGGCACATACACCACCATTGCTCTTAAAGGCACATACACCACAATTCCTCCCCTTCTAGCTAACTAGTACATCATATTTTAAGTAATTATTAATTAAATGTTATATGCAAAATAAGATACATTGCTGTATTAATTAATTATAAGTTAGTCTCTCAGGAGGCTTCCTGACTCGGTCCGGATAACGCCTCGGGGGTGTAGTAGTTTCTGGTGGTGTAGTAGGTTCTTCTGGCAAGGCTGATTCGGCTTGAATGTCAGTGTCGGGTTCATCGGGTTCCAGTCTCACCGGATCGGAGGTAGATATGGGTATATCTACTTCATCGTTAGATGTATAGAGTGGTGGTGTAGGTTGTCCCTTTTCGGATGACTTGATGATTTGGTCAGCATGGCGTCTTATTATGCTTTCTCCGATGTCCACGGTATACATCAGTGGTCCTAGTCGTGTGCAGATAGTTCCAGGCTGCCATTTCTCGGTACGGTAGTCCCGGGCCAAAACCGGTTGGCCTATCTGGAAGGTCCTAGTTGGCTTTTCATTCATGCCCTGAAACTGCCGGTTCTCCACGTCCCTTCGGATGTTGGGCTTGACCAAATCCAGCCGGCATCTTAGGTTTCTATTGTAGAACATCATGGCGGGAGTTTGGTTAGTAACCATATGTGTTGCATTCCTATATGCAAATAAGAAGTTATCCACCTTGTGCTGAAGTTTTATGTC